>NC_091568.1:7424232-7441732 GCF_042767895.1 Penaeus vannamei
AACCAACAAGTTATCAATCCTTCTCTTCTTCTAACTTTCACGATATTTCTTAACATAAGCTTCACGTTGATCTAAAGTTCTATTTCCACCCTATTCCTCGGTGCATTCAGAATCGTCTCCCAATAATTCTGTTGCTGTATCCACGCCTTCAAGTAAAAACAAAATAAAAAGATAAAAAAAGAAATAATAATAATAAAAAACGAGAAAAAAAAATCTAGGAACACTGGGCTGACAGAATCATGACGTGTTGTTCTCGCTACATTTTTTTTTTTCTCCCAACCTCTATTTCTCTTTCTCTGTGTGCGAGATGTGAAGCAGGAATCGTCTCAGTTATCACAAAGTGCACGTGAATTCAAAATCTTCATTAATTTAATTATCCAGCTCTATAACCTTTCAATTTCCGGGCAAAACAAGATTTCTGATAAACGGCGCTGAATATATCCCATTGAATTGTAAACATTTAAGTAAACCATTTATAGATGATCAACTTCATTTTCTCCATTAGTTTAAAATTTTGCTATATCGATATGCCTTAAAAATAAATAAATAAATAAAAAGAGGAAAGATGGAAAGAAAGATTATTTTTGTGTGCAAGTGTGTGGAATCAAGCAATTATAATTGGCCCAGATATGTTTACAACTATAACCAATGCACCTATTAAATATCGAGTCAATATCAATATCAATATCAATATATATATATATATATATATTTAATACAATTACATAAGAATATGTATATGTATACATACACATATCCATATATATATATATATATATATATATATATATATATATATATATATATATAGATAGATAGATAGATAGATAGATAGATAGATAGATAGATAGATATAGATAGATAAATATAGATATGAAAAAATGTACACACATACAAATATGTATGCATGCATGTATATGTTTTCATATATATCTATTCAGTTTCAAATCACCTAAAAAGACACTTGTCTTAATAATCACCACAAATGGGAAGCGAACAACATGTGGTTAAAATAAAAACAAAATCTGATTTGATTAGCTTCCAAACTTGTCGAACAGAAAACTGCAATCACTTCTTAATCGAATAAATTCCGCTGCCCTTAAACGAATCATTTCATAACCGTAAATGCCATTACGTATGAATGATTTCTCAAATGGCAGACAAGAATTTATCATCAAACATCGCGGTTCATCATCATAAAACATTTATTGGGATACGACCGTGATGTGCAAAATGTATACGGGATCATCCGGCAACTCATTATAACGCTTGGTGTGAGGCGATCATCTTGCTTAATTAACAGGTAGTGCAATCATTTATGCAAAGGGGCGCACACGCACACACACCACACACACACACACACACACACACACACGCGCGCGCGCGCGAATGCACACACACACAAAACACACACGCATAGACAGACACACATAGACACACACCCACACATACACACGCACACACACACACACACATAGACACACACATATAGACAAAGACACACACACACGTAGACACACACATAGAGTAAAGAAGAAAATTAAACAAATTAATAAATATATATATGTATATAAATATGTGTGTGTGTGGCGTGTGTATATGAATATCTACACACACACACACACACACACACACATATATATATATATATATATATATATATATATATATATATATATATATATATATATATATATATATATATATATACAGACAGCATGTATAAATGTGTGGGAATATACAAGTTCAAGATAATATGAGCGTTTCAAGTGTGTTAGCATATGACTCTCCACAGATCTATAGTCGATACCCTTTCAAATTCCTGTCTGTTCTAGATGCCACAGTTTATACACCGAATGAGACAGGTCATGCATTGTCGTCCAAGTCCCATTCAGTCAACAGAAATATCGACCCAGGTCACGGGAGGTCAAATCCGACACTGCGCGGTAAAGGCTTTGCAGATTATGTGATATCATGGAAGATTATGTGACGTCATAGAGCTCCACGTCAAACAAGGTCAGGCGAGGTCATGAAGCGATGGATAAGGATGGTATTTCGTCTCTGGATTGTGATCGCGTTTTCCGATTCACTGGTAGTTGGGTTGTTTAAGCTGGTTGTTGGTTGTTTATGTGTTGTTGGGTTGTTCACGATGGTTGGTTGTTTAAGTGATGGGTTGTTTGGTTGTCAGTGGTGGTTTGCTGTTTGAAATAAGTGTTGCACACACACACACACACACACACACACACACACACACACACACACACACACACACACACACACACACACACACACACACACACACATATATATATGTATATATATATTTTTTTTCTTTTTTCTTTTCTTTTTTTCTTTCATCATTTTTTCTTTTTTTTCTTTTTTCTTTTCTTTTTTACTATCTCTTTTTCATCTATTTATTTATTTTTGATGTCTAAGGCTTTCACTGCTGGCTCTCCGTGTCGTGGAAATGAAGGTTTCTATTTATACATATATAAAAACATCGTGGGTGTCTCGTGTTTTTTCACATAAAAAGTGATATGGGAACACTGCAAACATTGCACAGTATTTAGTTAGTTTGTGCTGATAATGAGCTGTGTTTGTTTTGCTGTTTATTAGCTGTGAAGTACTTGAATTTTGTGTCTGTTTGTTGTTTTCTGTTCTGTTTGTTTTGTGTAGGTGCTGTTTGGCTCTATATAAATATTCTCTGAATTAAGATTATCATACATACACACTTTATTCACCTTTTCTGTTTATTTTCCTTTTACATTGAAGGTTTTCATGTGTGAACCTTTTCATGTGACCTTGAAACGAGAGTTGAAACAAACAAACAAAAGAACCGTATTTGCACTTCCAAAGCGACACTTTTTTCTCCTTTCTCTCTCTTATCTTTCTCTCTCCCCTCCTCATCTCTCTCTCTCTCTCACCCTCACCCCCTCTCTCTCCCCTCCTCGTCTTTCTCTCTCTCTCTCTCCCCTCTTCATCTTTTCTCTCTCTTCCTCCTCCCTCCCTCCCTCCCTCCCTCTCTCTCTCCCTCCCTCCCACCCTTCCTCCCTCCCTCTCTCTCTCTCTCGCCCCTTCTGTCTTTTATTTCTCGTTTATTCACCCGTCCTCCAGTCCCTGCTTCCGGGCATGAAGGACGGAAATGGAGAGAAAAAGGAATACGCAGGGGGAGGGGCGTTGATGGGATTCTCGAGTGCGTGCGGGCGTGTGTGCATGTATGTGTGTGTATGTGTGTGTATGTGTGTGTTTGTGTGTGTGTGTGGGTGTATGAGGGTGTGTGTGTTTGTATGTGTGTGTGTATGTGTGTGTTTGTGTGTGTGTGTGGGTGTATGAGGGTGTGTGTGTTTGTGTGTGTGTGTGGGTGTA
The DNA here is from genome assembly GCF_042767895.1 of Penaeus vannamei. NCBI lineage: Eukaryota > Metazoa > Arthropoda > Malacostraca > Decapoda > Penaeidae > Penaeus > Penaeus vannamei. Next base: position 7,427,599 of record NC_091568.1, read on the forward strand.
TGAGGGTGTGTGTGTTTGTGTGTGTGTGTGTGTGTGTGCGCGCATCGTGCGTGCGTGCTTGTGTGTCTCAGTGCATATGAAAATAAAACCAGCCGCGAAGATATGAAAATAAACGTTTATTTTCATACCTTCCTTTGGCTGATTTAATTTTCATTCAGTGTCCACGTTATTATTTTTTTGTTTGCACTGTTTATATATTTCCGAAATGTGATCCTCCAAACACACGCGGTAACAGACAAAAATCCTATACAAATGAAATCAAAACTAAATAACTAGAGAGTTCGATATAACGACGAGCCAACCAATCGTTAGTTCCGCTTTACCGAGTCTTTGTCCAGTTCTACGAAAAAAGAGAAAAAAAAAGAAAAAGAAAAAAAAGAAAAAAAAATACACTGCAGGCACTTAGCAACAGTTGACAGTTACCAATACTTATGTTTTGTGACCCCCTTTTGTTTTTATCGTATTTTCGTGCTTTGTTCAATGGAAATACGGATATATAATTTAAGAATAACGTTTCTAAAAGTGTTATGGAATATATTATTCGTCACAAAAAGCACGTGTCTTCCTCAGATTTCTTGACTTTATCCTTAAATCCGGGTTAGGATAGAGAGATGCTCTACAGTCCTCAGACGCACAACACAACATACGCCGAAATAAAACAAACGATTTAGAAAATACAACCCCTCAGAGAAGATAAAAAGAATTTGTTTTTAAGAAAGTAGGAAAAAAAAAGAAAAAAAATAATCTGACTTGGAAGAAAAAAGTCTAACCATAAATCCGGGTTAGCATACAGACACAACCCAACACACACCCAAATAAAACAAACGATTTAGACAATACAAACCCCACAAAAAAAGCCCCCCAAAACAACCAAATAAGCAAGACCAAACCCCCCAAAAAACAACAAAAAAACCCGACTCGAAAAAGTAAAAAAAAAAAATCTCACCACACCGCAACACGGACCTACGAACCGGAGCCTCGAGAGGGCGCGCTTTACCAGCCGCGACTTCGGCTTCTTCGTCCCCGCCGCAGGAAGTCAGTTCGAGGATACGCGCCCACAATGGAGTGATGGAAGGCGAGGGCTCTTTGTAGAGAGAGGCGAGCCGTCAAGATCATCAAAGTTGCAGGCTGCTGGAGACGGCTGGAATGGCGGCGCGGGGGTGGGGGTGGGGTGAGGTGGGGTGGGGGTGGGGGTGGGGGGCGTAATGTATGGTCTGCTTTTTTCTATTTTTAAAAATTTTATTATTATTATTATTGTTTTTTTTTTTTAAATGTTATATAAGCAGGTGCGTGTTTTCTCTTTTTTCAACTTTCGCTATATCTCTTTCTCCATTCCTTCTCTGATTCGTTTTATCGTCATTATCATCTTCAGAGAGAGAGAGAGAGAAGAGAGAAAGAGAAAAAGAGAGAGGAGAGAGAGAGAGAGAGGGAGAAAGAGAGAGAGAGCGAAAAGAAAAAGAGAAAGAGAAAGAGAAACAGAGAGAGGAGAGAGAGAGAGAGAGAGAGAGAGAGAGAGAGAGAGAGAGAGAGAGAGAGAGAGAGAGAGAGAGAGAGAGAGAGAGAGAGAGAGACAGAGAGAGAGAGAGAAGGAGAGGAGAGGAGAGGAGACGAGAGAAAGAGAAAGAGAGAGAGAGAGAGAGACGAGAGGAGACAAGGCACCTTACTCAGTCTTGTTGACATATTCATAACACGGGGGAACGGTGAGGCGCAAATTGACTAGATGGTCCACATTTAATGATAAAACAACGTAATTATAGCCTTTAGAGACACAGGGCGGAAGGATGACTGTTTAATCTTTCGCAGTGAAGATTTCTGTTTCGTAAATCATTCGATTTTTTAAGGAAAAGTGAACGAAATTTTCAGGTGTAAAGGTTGAAGGTGCAAGAAAAGGGTGAGATTTTTTTTTTTTTTTTTTCTTTTTTTCGCACGATGCTGATGCCAGAGACAGTCGGAAAGCAAACGAAAGATTTTTCGTTTATATTTCGATATTCTGTGCATGTGCGTGTGTGTATGTGTGTTTATGTGTATGTGTGTGTGTTTATGTGTATGTGTGTGTGTTTATGTGTATTTGTGTTTATTTGTGTGTGTGTATGTGTGTTTATGTGTGTGTGTTTGTGTTTATGTGTGTGTGTGTGTATGTGTGTTTATGTGTGTGTGTGAGTGTGTTTATGTATGTGTGTGTGTGTTTGTGTGAGTGTATGTGTGTGTTTGTATGTGTTTGTGGGTCTCTGTGTGTGTATGTATGTGTGTTTATATATGTGTGTGTATGTGCGTGTGTTTATATGTGTGTGATTATATGTCTTTGTATGTGTTTGTGAGTCTATGTGTGCGTATGTATGTGTACGCGTTTATATGTGCGTGCGTGCGTATTTTTTTTCTCTCTGTTGTGTGATTATTTCTACTCATTTATTCAGTATCCGGCAACTCGGAAATGAAAGAAAAAATTGCGGTCGACATTTCGATATTCTGTTTTTTTTTTTACAATTCATATATAGTTTTTTTTACATTGAAAATATTTAATCTTTTGTGTTATTTGACTAATATTATGTGCTTTCTGATCATTTTTTATTTTATTATTATTATTATTGTTATTATTATCATCATCATTATTATTATTATTATTATTATTATTATTTATTATTATTATTATTTTTTTTATGACTTCATGATCGTGTGTTTTTTTATTTCTTGTTTAAATTTCGTGTTACATTTTTTTGGTTGATGTTTATTCAGATTATATATCTAATTTTAGTTATTCATTATCGGATATTCTAGAATCCTGAATATCAGATCGAAGATTTCATACATCAAAGACATGTTTTTTTTTTTTATTTTTTTTTTCTCTACATTATTACTAAGAACCAATCTGGTCGACTTTATAAAAATAAAGTAATTTCTTCGCTTTCATATACAAATAATTCCCATTTTCTCCTTCATTTATTTACTTATATAATTGTCTTCCCTAAAATTCTGGCCAAGTGGACGGATAAAAGAAATTCGTTATTAGTGAAATGATGATTTATACATTAACTGATTGGATGTTTCACTCGCTGTCTATTGCGTCTGTTATCTATTTTGTTTGTCTGTTGTCTCGTTCGTCCATTGTCTCGTTTGTCTATTGTTTTATTTGTTTATTGTCTCGCTTGCCTATTGTCTCGTTTGCGTATTGCTCATTTGTCTATTGTTTTGTCTGTCTATTCCTCGTTCGTCTATTGCCTATTGCTTCGTTCGTCTATTGCCTCGTTTGTGTATTGCTCGTTTGTCTGTCATTTTGTTTGTCTATTCCTCGTTCGTCTATTGTCTATTGCTCGTTCGTCTATCATTTTGTCTATTATCTCATTTGTCTATTGTCTATTGCTCGTTCGTCTATTGTCTCGTTTGTTTATTGTTCCATTTGTGTTCTTCCTTTTTTTCGTTTTGGTAAGTGAATATGGTGCAAAAGAACAAGATGGTTAATGATGGTAATGATAATGATGAAAGAAGTGATTATGATATTGATGATAATGATAATAAAGAAATTATGATCATAGAAATGAAAATGATAATAATGATTATAATAATAATGGCAGTGATAGTAATGATGATAATAAAGGGATTAGTAATGATAATAATAGTAATAATGATAATAACAATATCAATAATAATCATTATTGTTACTACTATTATCAATATGATAATATTAACACCACCAACTTCACCACATCATCACCATCCTCATCATCACACATCACCATTCTAAGCCTAACGACCATTCTCATTACCATTACCACCATTCCTATCGCTGCTCTCATAATTACCCCATTATTACCGTAAAATTTAATTCTCTTCCTCTCACGCGCCGCCTCGGTTCCCGTTTTCTTTTTCGTTTTCTTTTTTCTCCTTGTAAGGGATGACTTAAATATTTCAGCTGGAAAAAGCTCCTCCCCTGTTGCTTGCATGATTTAAAAGGCTGTCACATATATCCTTCATTTTCCTTTGTACTGTTCCGAGGGATCCTTTACCGCGGGCTTTATTTTTTCATCTGTGGAAGGGGAGAGGCGTTCGGGGGGTGGGGTGAGGGGTGAGGGGTGAGGGGTGGGGTGTGGGTTGGGGGTGGGGTGAGGGGTTGGGGGTGGGGTGAGGGGTTGGGGGTTGGGTGGGGTGGGGGGTGAGGGGTGGGGAGAAGAGGGCAGGGAGATGGAGGGATGTAACTTCTCTTTCTTCTGTGTTTGTTTGTTTGTGTATTTTTTTTTTCTGTATTTTTTAGTGTTGATGTTGATTTTTGTTGTTCGTTTTTTATGATAAAAAAACTAACTTCTCTCTATCTGTTTTCTCTGTCTCTTTCTGTTTCTCTATATATTTATCTATCTCTAGATGTTTATCTATATATCTAATTACTTACCTCCATCTATCTATCTGTCCATGTCTATCTATCTGCCTACCTACTTATCCTTCTATATCCCTCTCCCTTTCCCTCCCTCCCTACCTACTCACCTCCCTCCCTCCCTCCTTCTACCTTATTATCTACCTACCTACTTCCCTACTTACCTCTCTCCCTCCTTCCCTACCTTATTATCTACCTACTTACTTATTTATCTACCTACCTACTACCCAACTTACCTCTCTCCTTCCCTCCCTTCTTTCCTACCTATCTATCTACCTATCTATCCCCTCTTCGCACTCCCCACATACCTTCTGCTATTTTTTTTTCTCTCTCTCTCTTTTTTTCTAAAGTCTCTCTTGTCCTCTGACATTAAATATTTTGGAGGCGGGTTTTTTTATTTGCTTTCAAACAATGGTTAAAGCCTCATTAACTGGCGGGTGTGGGAGTTGAGGTTCGGGGGGGGGGGGGGGGAGAAGGGAGGGAGAAGGGAAGGAGGGAGGGAAGGGGAAAAGGAAGGGAGTGGGGAAGGATGGGGGAGGGAAGGAAGGAGGGGAAGGGAGGGAGGGAAGAAGGGGAGTTGAGGTTGGGGGAAGAAGGAGGGAAGGAGGGGGAGGTGGAAGGATGGGGGAGAGGAGGAGGGAGGGGGAAGGGGACGGGAGGAGGGGGAGGAAGGGAGAGGGAAGGGGAAGGGAGGAGAGGGAGGAAGGGGAAGAGAAGGAGGGAAAGCGGGGAGAGAGAGAGAGAGAGAGAGAGAGAGAGAGAGAGAGAGAGAGAGAGAGAGCGAGAGAGGGAGAGAGAGAGAGAGAGAGAGAGAGAGAGAGAGAGAGAGAGAGAGAGAGAGAGAGAGAGAGAGAGAGAGAGAGAGAGAAAGAGAGAGAGAGAAGAGAGAGAGAGGGAGGAGAGGAAGGGGTGAGTGAGAGAGGAAATAGACAGATGGACAGATATAGGGATAGATAAGCAGATAGATAGACAGAAAGAGCAAAAGAGCTAGACAGATAACCAAATATAGAACAGTCAGAGACACAGAAACAAAAGCACACGCATGGAAACGACGAACAAGAGAGAAAAAGTGAAAACAAAAATAAAAGAAAAAAAAAATAATAAAAAAAATAAAAAAATAGATTAAGAATAATGAAAATAAAAATATAAAATAAAATAAAGAGGAAGAAAACCCCTTCGCAGACTTTAGCACCGAGTGAAATGAAGCGTCAAGGGAAAGAGGAATGAAAGAGGGAAAGGGCGAGAAAAGGGGAAAAAAGGTTAAATTTCATGTGAGTGACAGAGCGGGGAGAAGGGAGAGAGAGAGACAGATTGATAGATAGAGAGATAGATAGATAGATAGATAGATAGATAGATAGATAGATAGAGAGAGAGAGAGAGAGAAAGAGAGAGAGAGAGAGAGACAGAGAGAGATGGGGTGGGGAGAGGGAGGGAGAGAGAGAGAGAGAGAGAGAGAGAGAGAGAGAGAGAGAGAGAGAGAGAGAGAGAGAGAGAGAGAGAGAGAGAGAGAAAGAGAGAGAAAGAGAGAGAAAGAGAGAGAGAGAGAGAGAGAGAGAGAGAGAGAGAGAGAGAGAGAGAGAGGGGGAAAGAAAGGAGGGGGAGGGAGTGAGGAAAGGGAGAGGGAGAGAGAGAGAGAAGAGAAAAGAAGAGAAGAGAGATAATATAAGAAAAGAGAAGAGAGATAGGCTGGAAAAAAGAAAAATTGATAGGTAAAGCGACAAGATAGACAGGCACCCACACTTTTCTTCATAATCTCTCTCTCTCTCTGTCTGTCTGTCTGTCTGTCTGTCTGTCTGTCTCTCTCTCTCTCTCTCTCTCTCTCTCTCTCTCTCTCTCTCTCTCAAACGTCAAACTTGTCCTGCAATCCAACATGGACACAAACGGGTGAACTAGCTTGTAGAAAACACGGTAAACAACCTCGTTATGCAAAGTTCCCTTTACAGTTTCGAGACGTTATATCACTAATTCACTTCCGGTCTTATCGATTTTACGTATTTTATGACAAATTCTTATCGATTTTACGTATTTTATCACAAATTCACTTCCGGTCTTAGCGATTTTACGTATTTTATCACAAATTCACTTCCGGTCTTAGCCAATTTGCGTATTTTAACACTAAATCACTTCCGGTCTTAGCGATTCTACGTATTTTATCACAAATTCACTTCCGGTCTTAGCCAATTTGCGTATTTTAACACTAAATCACTTCCGGTCTTAGCGATTTTACGTATTTTATCACAAATTCACTTCCGGTCTTAGCGATTTTACGTATTTTATCACAAATTCACTTCCGGTCTTAGCGAATTTGCGTATTTTAACACTAAATCACTTCCGGTCTTAGCGATTTTACGTATTTTATCACAAATTCACTTCCGGTCTTAGCGATTTTACGTATTTTATCACAAATTCACTTCCGGTCTTAGCCAATTTGCGTATTTTAACACTAAATCACTTCCGGTCTTAGCGATTCTACGTATTTTATCACAAATTCACTTCCGGTCTTAGCGAATTTGCGTATTTTAACACTAAATCACTTCCGGTCTTAGCGATTTTACGTATTTTATCACAAATTCACTTCCGGTCTTAGCCAATTTGCGTATTTTAACACTAAATCACTTCCGGTCTTAGCGATTTTACGTATTTTATCACAAATTCACTTCCGGTCTTAGCCAATTTGCGTATTTTAACACTAAATCACTTCCGGTCTTAGCGATTTTACGTATTTTATCACAAATTCACTTCCGGTCTTAGCCAATTTGCGTATTTTAACACTAAATCACTTCCGGTCTTAGCGATTTTACGTATTTTATCACAAATTCACTTCCGGTCTTAGCGAATTTGCGTAATTTAACACTAAATCACTTCCGGTCTTAGCGATTTTACGTATTTTATCACAAATTCACTTCCGGTCTTAGCGAATTTGCGTATTTTAACACTAAATCACTTCCGGTCTTAGCGATTTTACGTATTTTATCACAAATTCACTTCCGGTCTTAGCGAATTTGCGTATTTTAACACTAAATCACTTCCGGTCTTAGCGATTTTACGTATTTTATCACAAATTCACTTCCGGTCTTAGCGATTTTACGTATTTTATCACAAATTCACTTCCGGTCTTAGCGAATTTGCGTATTTTATCACAAATTCACTTCCGGTCTTAGCGAATTTGCGTATTTTAACACTAAATCACTTCCGGTCTTAGCGATTCTACGTATTTTATCACAAATTCACTTCCGGTCTTAGCGATTTTACGTATTTTATCATTTATTCACTTCCGGTCTTAGCGATTTTACGTATTTCACATTTTGAGCAGTTGTTATGAGGGTCGTACGCTGTGATGTGAGACGTATCCATAGACATACGAACGTACAAATAAGGGAATGTTTTACGTAGCAAGTGTAACCAATAGTAACTTACTGGTATGAGTATGATTTGTTGTTAATCAAAGTTCCCAGATAATTCACACATGAACACACACGCACACATACACACACGCACATACACACACACACACACTCACAAACACACACTTTCTTAAGTAATTCATTATTAATGTCATTTAAACAATTCACTGTAAGAAAAAAAAATGCAGAATATTCTCCCCCACCTTATCCGTTTCTTCCCATTCACCAGATAATCTGCTTCTCTTCCATCCTTCTCCTCTTCCTCGTTTCCCCCTAATTCACCATTCCTCTCTCTCTCTCCTTTTCTCCCCCTCTCTATTTCTCCCCATTCGTAGGGTCAGTCATGTACGGGAGGGGGGAGAGAGGCTGTCCATGAATGAATGAATGAATGAATGAATGAATGAATAACTCCTCCCACATGACGAGGGTGTGAGAGTGTGTAGAGAAAGATGATATATGGGCGGAAAAAAAGATTATTGTGGCTGGTTAGTCATGTCAATTCATGTCTAATTTTGTGTGTTTTTGATGTTTTATTTTTTTTTCATTCTTATTCGTTTTAGAAAATTATGTTAATGGTGGAAAGAAATTTATGAAGGAGGAATATGATTCGTGGTGAAGAACTATGAGGATATTGATCATTCATTCATTATTTCTTCTATTTATTCATCATTGCAGTCCTATTCATTCCACAGAATTACATAAACAAAGTTAGCTCATTTCATAGATAATGATGCAACGAACATACCAATTTATTTTCATAATCAACGCTAATTTTATTCTTATTTACAAAATCACACACAAGTTCACAGCTTTACTCAGAGGAAGATCAGCAAATCGAAATTTCTATCTATTTATCTATCTATTTCTCAGCCTTTTAGAATCAGTTGTTGGACATAGGCCTTCCCTAATTTACGCTCCCTCCTCACCTCTTTTCTCTCTCTCTCTCTCTCTCTCCCTCTCTCTCTCTCTCTCTCTCTCTCTCTCTCTCTCTCTCTCTCTCTCTCTCTCTCTCTCTCTCTCTCTCTCTCTCTCTCTCTCTCTCTCTCTCTCGGTCTACTGTATGGTTTGCATCATAGAAAAGTGGAAATTTAATGATTAATAATTCAAAATTCCCCAAAAGCGTCGATTTAGCCAGAATTAGGGGCAAGTCCTCAGTCTTCAAGCTTAAATAGATCATACACATCAAGGTATAGTATATATTTGTATGAGGAAAAGTATTCATTAGGTGTGTGTGGTTCTTAGGATAGGCGAATACGTGTATAAATGCGTACTTGAGGAAGAAGTATTAGGATGTGAAGAAACGAGGAAGAAAATGAGAATAAGAATAATAGTAATAATAATAAGGGGAAGAATGTGAAGTAGAGAAATAGGAGAAAAAAAAGAAGGAAGAGGAGAGAGAGAGAGAGAAAACAACAGAAAAAGAAGAAAGAAAAGAAAAACATAAATATATCCGACACGAACACCGAATAACATTACACCGTCATTCACATTTCTTTTCACTTCCCAAACATCTTGACCTCGTATCACATCCGGTAATTTTCCACCTTTCCTTTGTCATTGCGTGTTCCTTCTCCTTTTTTCCTTATTTCTTCATTTTTTTTTCTTTCTTGTTTTGTCTTTGATGGTGTTTTTTTTGGACTCGGAGTGGGTCGATGTGTGTATTGATTAGCGATATGATTTTGAAGTTTTCGTTCTCTCGTTCGCTCGGGGAAAGAAAGCCTTTTAAGCTTGGGTTTCTTGGGTCTGCGCTCGTGTGTGTGTGTGTGTTTGTTTCTGTGTTTGTGTGTGTGTGTGTTTGTGCTTGGGTGTGTGTTTGTGTGTGTGTGTTTATTTGTGTGTCTGTGTTTATTTGTGTTTGTGTGTGTGTCTGTGTTTATTTGTGTTTGTGTGTGTGTGTGTGCTTGTGTGTGTTTATGTGTTTATGTTTGTGTGTTTATTTGCATGTGTGTTTGTGTTTATTTGTATGTGTGTGTTTGTGTACTATGTGTTAATTCCTGTTTCTCTGCATTCGTTCATATATCCGTATATTTCTTCTGTTTATATATATAAAAAAAGCGGATGATATAATCCCCCGCATCTGCAGCATAGCACAACGGACGGTTCACCTTTAACCTTTCCTCTCGACCTTACAAAAAAGTGACCCAATCAAAGGATGCCGACATGCGCCAGCCACCTGAACCAGCTGTGCGGAGAAGCGCGCTCGACCGCTCAGAGGGTGCGGGGCGCGGGTCGGAATCTGCGCTGCGACGCGGCTCGTTTCGCTCTTAAGTAGGGTTCGGGGGTGGGGTTGCCAGGCGTCCTTTATTTGTTTGTTTTTCTCTGTATATGTGTTTTTAACCGTATGTGAGCTTTAATTCACACACACACACACAGACACACACACACACACACACACACACACACACACACACACACACACACACACACACACACACACACACACACACATATATATACATACATATATATATATATACAGAGAGAGAGAGACAGAGACAGAGAGAGAGAGAGAGAGAGAGAGAATGAGAGAAAGTAAGAGAAAGAGAAAGATAGAGAGAGAGAGAATAAGAGAGAAAGAGATAGATAGAGAGAGAGAGAGAATCTTAACGATAAATAGCCAACAGAACGAGACAGAGACAGACAACAGAAACAACAGAAAGAGGCAAAGCGAACGGGAAAAAAAAGAGACAAAATAATACCATCAACTTAACATCCTTGAGATTTCTCCTCCTTCTTCCCCCTCCCCCTCCCCCCTGCCCCCCTCCGTCCTCCCTCGCCCCCCTTTTTCAACTCCTTCGCCGTTTTGGTGAAGGGACCGCGAGGCTTTGAATTTAGTAGTAATAGACGGCCAAAAGAAGAAGAAGAAGGCAGACCCCTACCCCCCTCCCCTTCTCCTTCTCTTTCTTATTCCTCCATCACCCTCTCCCTCTCCTCCTCCCTCTCCCCAGGCTTCCTTCTAAACCATCACTCCCACCCCTCCTTCTTCCTTCCTACCTTCCTTCCGAACTCACCCCCTACCCTCCTCTCCCTCTCCCCCACCTTCCTGAATCCTCACCCCTACCTCTTACCTCTCCTCTTCCCCCCTCTTCCTTCTAAATCCATCACCCTACCTCGCCCTTCTCCCTCTCCAAAACCATCACCTTCGGCTACCCTTCCCCTTCCCTCCCCCATGCCTCTGGAATGCCCCCATGATGCCTGACAGAGGATTAGAACCGAGGTCCCCCCCACCATCCCCCCGCTACCCCCATCCCTCCTCTGAGACCCCTCTTTTAAATTCCCAACATCCTTATTCTTCTACATTTTATAAAGTAAATTTCCCCTCATTCCCTTCCCGTCTTCCTCCCTATCCCTTTCTCTCTATCCTTCCTCCTCCTCTTTCCTCTTCGTCATCCTTTCCCCACACTTACTCTCCCCTCTCCTCTCTCCTTCCTTCTTCTTCCTCTCCAGCCTCCTCCCTCTTCCCTCCTCCCCTACCTTTTCACCCATTCTAACCCCTCCCCCCCTCTTCCCCCTCCCTCTCTTCTGTGCCTCTCCCTCCCCCTCCCTCTATCTCTTCCCTGTACCCTTCTCGCTCCCATTTCCCTTACAAAAGGAGAGAGAGAGAGAAGGAGGGAGGGAGGGAGGGAGGGAATGAGGGAGGGAGGGAGGGAGGGAGGGAGGGAGGAGGAGGGAGAGAGGGAGAGAGAGAGAGAGAGAGAGAGAGAGAGAGAGAGAGAGAGAGAGAGAGAGAGAGAAAGAGAAAGAGAGAGAGAACGAAAATGAGAAAGACAGAAAGAGTCAGAGCGAGAATAGAAGACAAACAAATAAACAGATAAAGCTAACGAGATAGCTAGCCAGATCGACAAACACAACGAAAGATAAATAATCAGACAACCAAACAACCAGACAAACAAACAAACAGACAAACAACCAAACAGACAGACACACAGACATCCAGACAAACAGACAAACAGACAGATAGAGAGAGAGAGAACTTCGCTCTCAGAAATACGTCTCCATCTCGATGTCATATTTTACGACATCGCAAGTGCGTAAAGTGAGATGGCCCGATGACAGCTTGACGTCTTGGAGGGGGGGGGGGGGTGAGGGAGGTGAAGGTGAGGGGTAAGGGGGGGGGGGGAAGGGGGGAGAGTGAGAAGGGGATAAGGGGGATGAAGGTGTGAGAAAGGGAGATAAGGGAGAGGGGAGTGAGGGGAGGGGGGATAAGCGGGAGATGAAGGTGTGAAAGGAAATTGAAAAGAAAGTGAGGCATGGAAGGTGAAGGGAAGTTAGGAAAGGAGGGTGAAGGGAGTCCACAAACAGAAAAAGTTAGGTGGTGTGACGCAAGGGGGTGAAGGGGGTGAGGAACGAGGGAGTGGGGGGATCTGGGGGTAGGAGCACGAATCTAAAAAAAAAAAAAAAATTTCAAAGCCCCCTCCTCACCTTTCCCCCGCTTCCCCTTTCTCCCAACACCTTCTCATAAAAAAGAAAAAGGAAAAAGAGAAAAGAAACTTCTTCTTCTTTTTCCCCTTATTATCCTCCGTCTTTTCCCTGCTCTCTCCTTCCTTTCCTTTTCTTCCTCCCCTTTCCTCCTCCCTTCTCCTCTCCTCCCTCCTCCCTCCTCCTCCCTCCCTCCTCTTCTCCTCTTCCCTCCTCCTTCCTCCCTTCCTATCCTCCTCCCTTCTTCCTCTTCTAATTTTTCCTCCTCTTTCTCCTCCTTTCCTTCCTCCTCCCTCCCCTCCCTCCCTGCCTCCTCCTCCTCTTCCTCCTCTCCCTCCCTCCTCCTCCTCCCTCCCCTCCCTCCCTCCCTCCACTCCTTTCCCCCTCCCTCCCTCCCTCCCTCACTCTCCCTCCCTCCCTCCTCCTCCTCCTCCTCCTCCTCCTCCCTCCTCCTCCTCCTCCCCCTCCCTCCTTCTTCTTATTCCTCGCTCTCGTATTCAGCATAGAAATGAGTCACTGTTCAAGATAGTGTGATGAAGGCGACAGCTAAATTATTTATTCAATTATTAATTCATTTAGTCACTAATTCATGTATTTATGCGTTCAGTTATTCATCCGTGCATTCATCCATTCAGTCGTTAATTGATTTATTGATTCAATTATTCATTAATTCATCAAATCACTCGTTAATTAATAGATTCATTATTCAATCATTCACTCATTAATTAATATATATTATTCAATAATTCACTCCCTAATTAATATTCATTATTCACTCATTCATCCAATCACTCGTTATATGATAGATTCATTATTCTTTCATCCATCCAATTGTTAATTGATAGATTCATTATTCACTCATTCATCCAATCACTCGTTAATTACTCATTTGATTTATTCCTTTATCACTTCGTTCCTTCCCATCTTCCTTCTTTCTTTCATTTAGTCATTCATTCGTTAGGTAATGTATTTATTCAACCAGTTATTCATTGACTTATTTGTTCTTTCGTTTTTTTTTCGTTTTGTTGCTCCCTCCCTCCTTTCCTCTCTCTCTCTGTGTATTTCCCTCTCTACCCACCTTCCTCTATCTCTCTCCCTCTCCCTCCCCTCCACTCCTTCGCAACCCCTCCCCCCTCTCCCTCTCTTTCTCTCCTTCCCTGTCCCTTCCTCTCTCTCCTCCATCCCTCTCTCCCTCCTCCAACTCCCTCCCTCCCTCCCTCCCTTCTCCCCTCTCTCTCTCTTTTCTCTCCCCACCCTTCTCTCCTTCCCTGTCCTCTCTCCCCTTCCCCCACCTCTCTCCCACCCTCTCCCCTCCCTCCCTCTCTTTCTCTCCTTCCTCTACCTCTCCCTCTCTTTCTCTCCCTCCCTCCCTCTCTTTCCCTCTCCCCTCCTTCCCTGTCCCTTCTCCCTCCCTCCTTCCCTCCTTCCCTCCCTCCCTTTCCTCCTCTCTCTCTCCCTCTCTTTCTCATTAAGGAAAGAAAGATGACATGCAAAGTTCCAACTAAAATTCCTGGTCTTTTGTCCTCCTCGAACAAGCGATTATCACAAATATCGCTAAACAGTTAATATCTCGAGAAATAGTCGTCAAAAAAACGGGAATAGGAGCGAACGAATGAGGGGCATGGAACAAAGGAAGAGAATTGGAGTAAGTGAAAAGGAGGGAGAAATAGAAATAAGATATATGGTGATGTCGATGGGGTTTAGGTTGTGTGAGAGAGTGTTTTTGTTTGTGTGTTTGTTTGTTTGTGTGTGTGTGTGTGTGTGTGTGTGTGATTTGAGTGTGTGTGTATGTGTGTGTGTGTGAGTGTATGTATGTGTATGAGTGTGGTTTGTGTGTGTGTGTGTGGTTTATGTGTGTGTGGGTTGAGTGTGTGTGTATGTGTGTGCGTGTGTGTGTGAGTGTATGTATGTGTATGAGTGTGGTTTGATTTGTGGTTTATGTGTGTGT
>NC_091568.1:7446732-7449232 GCF_042767895.1 Penaeus vannamei
GGAGTGGGAGGAGGGAGAGGGAGGGAGGAGGAGGAGGACAGGGGGAGGGAGGAACGAAAGAGAGGAGGGAAGGAAGAGGGAAGGGAAGGAGGGAACGAGGGAGGAGAGGAACGAGAGGGGAGGACCAAAGAAGAATGAGGAGGGAGGGGCGAGGAGAAGGGGAAGAGAGAGGGAGGGAGGGAGAGGAGGGAACAACAAGAGAGAGGAGGAGGAGAGGGGAAGGAGGATAGAGAAATAGAGGAGCAAGAGAGGAGGGAGGGAGAGGGAGGGAAGAACGAAGAGATGGAGAGGAGAAGAGACAGAGGATCAAAGCGAGGAAGGGAGTGAAGAGAGAATAGAGAGGAGAGGGAGGGAGGAGAGGAACAAAGAGGAAGAGAGGTAGAAAGAGGCTATAGGAGGAGGATATGGAGGGAGAAGAGAGGGGGTGAAATGAGGGAGAGGAAACTTAGGGGAGGATGAAAGGTGAGAGAGGATAAATAAGAGAGAGAGAGAGAGAGAGAGAGAGAGAGAGAGAGAGAGAGAGAGAGAGAGAGAGAGAGAGACAGACAGACAGACATTCCTGAAGACCGGACACAGATTTAGAGACAATTATATAAATATTTGGAGAAAGCTGGCTTATATATTAGAATATACTGATATATATAGGTGACCCCCTAAATAAATAAATAAATATGAAAAAATATATATGTATAAAAAGGAAAAGAAAAATAGGGAAAGAAGGAAAAGATTGTTTTTATGCTGTTCTATATCCGCGATTCCATTTTTTTTTTATTCCTCTTTTCTTCATAACAAATGAAGTGATTGACAGATCGTAAATTTAGGGATAGCAAACACACACACATACACACGGAGAAAACAACAACAACAAAAAACATTGATAACAAATAGAAAAAAAATGTGAAAAACGAAAAGAAGAATAAGAAGAAAATGATAAAGAAAAAATGTAAAAAAATAGAATAAAAAAGAAAAGAATGTAGAAAAAATAAAGAAAATAAAAGATAAGAAAAATAAATGTAGAAAAAATGGGAGAAGAAGGAGAAGAAGAAAATGAACTCCCTCTTGCGGCAAGTTTTATAAATTGTTCACACTGTTCATCGCTGTATTTGCGTGTGTTCAACGGCTGATATCGCAGACCCAGACCCATGAAGCCTTGGTACAAAGACCTCTTTTACTGAACGAACTATCACAAGCACCAAAATAAAAGGAGGTTTTCGAAAAATGAAAAAAAAGAGAGAGAAAAAAAAGAAGAAAAAAAATCTTCACACACACACACACTCTTCTCTCTCTCTCCTTTTTTTTGTTTGTTCCTCTTTTCATCTCATTTTCCTTTGATTACTGTTCGTTTTTTTCTTTTCCCCCTTTCTATTCTTTCTTTTTTCTATTCCTTTCTCCTTCTGATGGTTCTCTAACATTTACTCTCCTTTTTATCTCTCTATCTTCTATTATTCCCCTTTTCGTTTGAATTTTTCTCTTCTTCCTCCTCGCGTTCTTCCCTCTTTCTCCACTTCTCCCCTCTTTCTGTTCACTTATTATATTTCCTCCCTTTATTGCTATCACACCACCGTACTTCCCCCCCCCTCCCCCAACCCCAATCTTATCCTCTTCCCTCCCCTCCACCTTCCTTCTCTTCTCCTATCAGCCTTATTACTCTATCTTCTTCCCTCTCTCTTCCTCGTTCATCTGCCCTTCCCCTTCTCTCTCTCTCCCCCTATCCCTTCGCCTCCCTACCTTCTCTGTATCTCTCTCTTTCTGTCTACGCATCTTTCCCCATAACTCCGCCCTCTCCTCTTTCCTCCCCTTCTCTCCCTCTCCATCTCCTCTTCACTCCCCATTTCTCTCTCCTCCTCTTTCTCTCCTCCCCCATTCCCTCCCTCTCCCCTCACTTCTCACTCCATTCCTCTCCCTCTCTTCCTCCCCCTTCTCTCCTCTCCTCCCCCCCATATCCCTCCTCTCCCCTCTCCTCCTCCTCCTTCCCCGAGAGACCAGAAAGACACCTAAAAATCTTGACCAGGCTTTTGCGATACGGTAAATCCAGCATCCCCCAAATCCGGCACCCTCAAAATCCGGCATCCCCCAAATCCGGCACCCTCAAAATCCGGCACCCCCAAAATCCGGCATCCCCAAAATCCGGCACCCTCAAAATCCGGCATCCCCAAAATCCGGCACCTTCAAAATCCGGCATCCCCAAAATCCGGCACCCACAAAATCCGGCATCCCCAAAATCTGGCACCCACAAAATC
Source organism: Penaeus vannamei (assembly GCF_042767895.1). NCBI lineage: Eukaryota > Metazoa > Arthropoda > Malacostraca > Decapoda > Penaeidae > Penaeus > Penaeus vannamei. The sequence continues at coordinate 7,448,973 of NC_091568.1, forward strand.
CGGCACCTCTAAAATTTGACACCCACAAAATCCGGCACCTCTAAAATTTGACACCCACAAAATCCGGCACCTCTAAAATTTGGCACCCACAAAATCCGGCATCCCAAATTCGGACAACAGCTTCGGAAAATGACCCCGATAGATAACACTAGATAAAGCGAGGAGATAAAGGAAGCGAAAAAAAACGGGAGAAGGAGTTAGAAAATAACGGTTTGAAAAGGAAGAGGAGAGAGATTAGATAGATGGGTAGGTAGATAGAT
>NC_091568.1:7456732-7459232 GCF_042767895.1 Penaeus vannamei
TCATCATCATTATCATCATTATCATCATCATCATCATCATTATCATCATTATCTTAATTATTGCATCATGACCCCTATTGCTTTGTCTCTGCCAAGGAGGTCGTGTTTACAAGGAGGTCATCTGTGTACCTGAAAAAGAGGTGATTTTAGTGTGTCTTTAAGTGTGAATTATTTTATTGCATCAGTGACCTTTTTGCCTTGGCGGAGGTATGCGGTCTCTGAGTGCTTCTAGTTATCATTATTATTATTATTTTTCATTTTCCTTCTTCTTCTTCTCATTATTATCGTTATTGTCATTATGAACATCATTGGTATGATTATGATTATTATTATGATTATGATTATTATTATGATTGTGATTATCATTATTATTATGATCATGTTTATCAACATTATTATCATTTTTGTTATCATCGTCGTTATCACTATCATGATCATCATTATTACTATCGTTATCATTATCAGCATCATTTTCATTATTGCTATGACCGGTCTTCACCATCGCTGTAATAATTGTTTAATTATTATCAATATTGATAGTCATATCGTTATTATTATCATTTTTATTAATATGACAAATAAACCTCTCCTTCCCTTTGTTTAGAATTCCACAGATATTCAACTCTTCCATTGGTTTACATCTCTATGTTTGTTTATATTTATATATTTGTTTTAACAGTGCGCAACCTGTGTACACATGTGGATGTTTACATGCGAAATACAGTCATGGAGATATATCTAATTGTACCTGTTTTATTTAATTTATTTCTGTGTCTGCAACAGCTTGTTAAATTGTTTATTCTTTCATTAAATTTAGTTGGGTGAATGTCTTTTTTTTCATTATTTCTTATATATTTTCCTTTTTTGTTGTTGCAGTGTTTGACTTTCTAGATATTTATTGTGTTTATTTGTTTGGGAGTTTAGTGTGTAAAGATCGAGTTGGTCTTGATATCAACATATGTTTATCTGGCTGTCATTTCATCTTTCGTTCTTTCTTTCTCGCTCTCTCTCTCTCTTTCTTTCTTTCTTTCTCTCTTTCTGTTTCTCTCTCTTTTCTGTCTTTCTTTCTCTCTTCCTTTCTCTTTCTCTCTCTATCTTTCTTCCTTCTTTCTTCTCTCTCTCTTTCTCTCTCTCTCTCTCTTTCTTTGTTTCTCTCTCTCTCTCTCTCTCTCTCTCTCTCTCTCTCTCTCTCTCTCTCTCTCTCTCTCTCTCTCTCTCTCTCTCTCTCTCTCTCTCTCTCTCTCGTTCCCTCGCTCATTGTTTTATGTATTCATGCACACACACACACACACACACACACATACACACACACACACACACACACACGCACACAACACACACACAACACACACACACACACACACAACAGACATACAAACCCAGACCTACAGTATAAAGAAAACAAACACACCCTCACTCCTCCATCATATTTGCATATCCCTTGCAACTGTTCAACATCAATTTTCTTCTATTTCTCCAGGTGAGTGTCTACTCGGGACCAAGAAGATGCTACTCCACCCAACGAAGACAAGCACCTTCGCCTCTATGCTTGAGTATTACCTTAATCGTTACTGGGAGCATGACCTAAGCTATTTTTTTACCAATATTTGACGCAAACAAGCAGCGCAAACAAGCAATCACATGCAAACAAGCGGTTAGTAAACGTTGTTATCGACGGGCATGCAATCCCTGACATGCACCTACGGTTCTCGGTTTTATTATACGAGTTAAATAAAAGGACGGAGTGGTTGCAGACTTGATGGGAGGAGGGAGGGAGTAGGGTGGAGGGAGGGAGTAGGGTGGAGGGAGGGGGAGGGTGAGGTGGGGGGAGGGTGAGGGGGAGGCTGAGGGATGGTGGGTGAGGTGGGGATGGGGGTGAGGGGAGGGGGAGGGGGCTGAGGGGAGGGATATGAGGGGTGGGGGACTGAGGGGTTGGGGTGTGGGGTAGAGGAGGGTGAAGGGGAAGACGGAGGAGGAACAGGGAGGGGGAAGGAAGGAGGGAAGAGGTGTAGAGCGGAAAGGAATGTTGAGGAGGAGAAGGAGAGGGGAAGAAGGGAGGGAAGGGGAAGAATGGGGAGAAAGAGTGGAGATGAGGGAAGGAAAGATTTTGATGGAGAAAGGGGATGGATGAGGAGGGTGAAGAGATGTGAGAGAGGGGAGGGAGAAGAGGGTGAGGAGAGGGGAGGGGAAAGAGGGGAAGAGTGAGGGAGAATGAGAAGGAGAAAAAGAAGAAAAGGAGGGTGAGGAGAGAGGAGAGGAGAAGGGAGGGAAAGAGGGGAACAGAGGGAGAATGAGTAGAAGAAAAGAAGAGAAGGAAGGTGAGGAGAGGAGAAGGGAAGAGAAGGAGGGGAGGAGAGGAGAGTGAGGGAAGGAGGTTGAGGAGAGGAAAGGGGAGGGAAAGAAGGGAAGAGAAGGAGAATGAAGAAAAGAAAAGAAGAGAAGGAGGGTGAGGAGAGGAGAGGAGAGGGAAAGAGGTGAAGAGAAGGAGAGTGAGGAAAAG
>NC_091568.1:7464232-7471732 GCF_042767895.1 Penaeus vannamei
CTCTCTCTCTCTCCTCTCCCTACCCTCCGTCTCTCTCTCTCTCTCTCTCCCTCCTCTTCCCTCTCCCCCACCCTCCGTCTCTCTTTCTCTCTTTCTCCTCCCTCTTTCTCTCCCCCTCCCTTCCTCTCCCCCACCCCTCCGTCTCTCTCTCTCCCTCCCTCTTCCTCTCCCTTCTCCTCCCTCCTCTCAATCCTCTTTCTCTCCCTCTTCCCTCACCTCTCCATCTCTCTCTCTCTATCTCCCTCTTTCTCTCTCCCCCTCCCTTCCTCTCCTCCCGTCGCTAGCAGAAACAATAGTCAGACACTACAGGTGGCTCCCCTCACTCCTCTCCCCTCTGAAGGAAAATCTCACCGCGTTTCCCCTCGAATGTGATATTGTATTCTACTGAAAGCTGTCTGTTTTTTATTTGTTTTATTTATTTATTTTTTAAATATTTTGTTATTATCATTATTATTTTTATTATCATTATTTTTTTATTTTTTAATCTTTTTATTGTTTACTTTAGCTTATTTTTTTATTGTTTATTTTAGCTTGTTTTTTTATTTTGTTATTGTTTATTTTAGCTTTTATTTTTTTGTTATTGTTTATCTTTTATTATTTTAGTTTATTTAATTTTCTTCCTTAGGGTGAGTTGGGATTAAGGAGTGAATGTTTTGATCGGAATGAAGATAGGAGGGGAGACAGGTGAGTAAAGATGGGGAAGAGAGTAAGGTAGAATAAGAAGATGGATTGGGTGAAATGGATGAGTATAGTGATGTGGATACGGATGAAATTGCTTTATCTTGTCCACTGAATTTTTTCTTTCTTCTTTTTCCTTCTCCTCCTCTTTCTCCTTTTTTTCCTTTTCTTTTCCTTTCCCTTGTCCCTTTCCTGTTCTTCCTCCGTTCTTCCTTTTTCTCCTCGCCCTCTTCCGACTCGCCTTCCACCTCCTAATTCTCTTCCTCGTCTTTTTCTTCCTCATTTTCCTCCTCCTTTACCTGTTCTTCTTCGTCTTCTTCTTCTTCTTCCTCCTCCACCTTTTCCCCTTCGTCCTCGTCTTCCTCCTCCTCCACCTTTTCCTCCCCTCCTCCTCCCCCTTCACCTGTTCCTACTCCTCCTCTTTATTTTCCTCCTCCCCCACCTTTTCCTCCTTCTCTCCCTCCTCCCCCTTCACCTGTTCCTCCTCCTCCTTATTTTCATCCTCCTCCACCTCGTCCTCCTCCTCTTCCACCTCCTCCTCCTCTTCCACCCTTTCCCCCTCCTCCTTCTCCTCCTCCTTGGGCACTCTCTCCACGGCGAATATTTACGTAACTCGACCCAAATACTCATAACAACTAACCTCATTTCGGCAAACTTTGAAAATGGCGACTGGGGAACTTGTTACAATTGGCGGTGTGTTATATCACTTTTGAAGTGTGCTTGCCTTCGCACACCGATGAGGAGTGAGGCAGTGGGGTGGGGGAGGAGTGAGGCAGTGGGGCTGGTGGGGAAGGTGGAAGGGGGGTGGAAGTGGGGGGTGGGCGAGGAGGAGGTTAGAGATGGGGAAAGGAAGAAGTGGGGGTGGTGGTGGGGAAGGAGGAGGTGGGGAAGGTGGTGGTGGGGGAGAAGGTGGAGGAGGTGGTGGTGGGGTAGGAGGTGGTGGTGGGGAGGTGGTGGGGGTGGTGGTGGGGGAGGTGGAAGAGGTGGAAGGGTTGGTGGTGGTGGGGAGGAGGAGGTGGGAGCGGGAGGATGTGGAAGGAAGGAGGAGGTGTGGGAGGAAGGTGGGGAGGGGAGTGAGGTGGAGTGGGGGAGGAAGAAGGAGTGGAGGAGGAGGGACGTAGGAGGGAGGAGTGAGGCTAAACGGCAGAGGAGGGAAAGAAGTTGGAAGGAGTGCGGGGGTGGGGGGGGGGAGAGTTAATGGCTGGATGCAGTTGTCAGTTTCAAGCAAATGATAATAAGTGTGGGAACAAGTTGATAAAACACACACACGCACACACACACACACAGAAAGAAAGACAGATAGGAAGATAAAGAGAGAGAGACAGAGAGAGAGAGAGAGAGAGAGAGAGAGAGAGAGAGAGAGAGAGAGAGAGAGAGAGAGAGAGGAGAGAGAAAGAGAGGAAGAGCAGAGAGAGAGACAGAGACAGAGCGAGAGAGACAGACAGAGCAAAGCTGACAATGAGACAGAGCGATAGAGAGAGCAGAGACAGAAACAAAGCGAGAAATAAAGAGAGACAGACAGACAGACAGAGACAGAGACAAAGCGAGAAAACAGACAGAGAGAGAGAGAGAGAGAGAGAGAGAGAGAGAGAGAGAGAGAGAGAGAGAGAGAGAGAGAGAGAGAGAGAGAGAGAGAGAGAGCGAGAGCGAGAGGCAGAGCGAGCGAGAGCCAGAAACAGAGACAGAGCGAGAGAGAAAGAGACACAGACAGACAGACAGAGCCAGAGACAGAGCGAGACAGAGCGAGACAGAACGAGACAGAGAGAGAGAGAGAGAGAGAGCGAGAGCCAGAAACAGAGCGAGAAAAAGCGAGAGAGAGAGAGAGAGAAAGCGAGAGAGAGAGAGAGAGAGAGAGAGAGAGAGCGATCATGGAACGAACAGACAACTTTAGGTAGGTAATATGGCAGTTAGCGGAGGTGCACAAGAACGTTCATATTTGCTCTATAAACATTGCAACAAAGAAGAGAAAAGAAGAATAAGAATCAGAAAAATTATGTTGGCACGAAAAGTGAATTTTGGGTTGTATAATAGATGTCTTTTTTTCGAATGTTGGTACTTGCTCTATAATATATTTCGAGTTTTTTTTTCTCTCTTTTTTTGTTTATCAGTTATTTGCTTTCACACTTTCACGTTTGTTAAGAATAGATACACTCTCTCCTCTTTCTTTTTCTCTTTTTTCTCTTCCTCATCCTCTTCCTCAATTTATCTATTATTCCTCTTCCTTAATTATCAATCCTCCTCCTCTTCATCTATTCCGACTTCTTCTTCCTCTCCTCTTCAACGATTATCAGTTCTTGTTCCACCTCTTTCTTATTTTTTCCTCCATTCCCTCGTCTCTTTTGTCTTATATTTGAGGTTTATGCGTATCTCCTCTTTATCGCTCTCGCTCTGTCTCCTCTTTATCGCTCTCGCTCTATCTCCTCTTTCTCTCTCCTGTTCTGTTTCTCATTTATCTCTCTCGCTCTATCTCCTCTCTTTATCTGTCTCGCTCTATCTCCTATTTGTCTCTCTCACTCTGTCTTATCCTTCATCTCCCTCACTTTGTCTCCTCTTTTTCTCTCTCATCTCCTCACTTTCTCCCTTCCCTCTCGTCTCTTCGTTTCTGTCTTTTCTCTTTCGTTCTCTCGCTCTGTCTAAACTTTTCTTTCTCGCTCTCTTTCCCTTTATCTCTTCGTCTCTATCTCCTCTCTTTACCTCCCTCGCCCTGTCTACTCTTTCTTTCTCTCTCGCTCTATCCCCTCTTTATCTCTCTCGCTGTTTCCTCTTTATCTCTCCGTCTCTGTTTCCTCTTTATCTCTGTCTCTTCTCTTCAGTTCTTCGCCTTGCTTTTTTGTCTCCCCGTCTCTGTCTCCTCTCATTATCTCTCCTTCTCTTTATCTCTACCTCGCTATGTTTCTTCTTTATCTCAGTGGCTCTATCCCCTCTCTTTATCTCTCTGGTTCTATTCCGTCTCTTTATCTCTCTCGCTCTGTCCCCTCTCTTCATCTCTCTCTCTCTGCTTTCCCTTCATCTCTCTCTCTCTCTGCTTTCTCTTCATCTCTCTCTCTCTATCCCCTCTCTTTATCTCTCTCTCTCTGCTTTCTCTTCATCTCCCTCGCTCCATCCCGTCTCTTCATCTCTCTCTCTCTATCCCCTCTCTTCATCTCTCTCTCTCCATCCCCTCTCTTTATATCTCTCTCTCCATCCCCTCTCTTTGTCTCTCTCTCTTTGCTCTCTCTTTATCTCTATCTCTTCTCTTTATCTCCTCGTCTCTCCCCTTTAGTTTGGTCGGGACTTCCTTTGTCGCTAAGCATTGTAGTCAGTCTGGCCTCGAGTTTGTTCAGCGTCCCATGAGGCCGTGTGTGTGCGTGTGTGTGCGTGTGTGTGCGGGCGTATGTGTGTACGTGTGTAGGTGTGTGTGTGTGTTTTGTATGTGTGTGTGTGTGTATGTTTTTTTTGTACGTGTGTGTGTGTTTGTTTGTGTTTGTGTGTGTTGGGGCGTGTGTGTGTGTGTGAGTGTGTGTTTGTGTGTGTTGGGGCGTGTGTGTGTTTGTGTGTTTTGTATGTATGTGTGTGTGTGTGTTTGTTTGCTTGTTTGTTTGTGTGTATGTTTGTGTGTATGTTTGTGTGTGTAGGTATGTGTGCGTGTGTGTGTGCGTATATGTACATGCGTTCATCTACGTGCTTACTCATGCGTGTGCGTGTGCAGTCCTTGTATATACGTTGGCGTGTGCGTGTGCGTGTTCACCAGGTGTGCGTGTCGAGTGTTCACCAGATGTGCGTGTTTGTGGATGTGGATGTGGATGCGTGGATGTCATGTATATATATTCTTTTCCTCCTCACTTCCTCATATCTGAAAATGCCTGCTTTTTCTTGCTCAATTTCCTGTTCATTAAGAAAACGGTTGTTATTAATATGTTCAGCAACATACGTATGTATACACAGCGCAAACCGTTATTAAGCAGTAATTGCTAAATGATAAAATACGAAAATGATAAATGATAAGAAAAAATAAAATGATAGAATAAAAGATAAAGTAATAAAGTTAATAAGATAATAGAATAAAAGATAAAGCAATAAAATAAATAAGATAATAGAATAAAAAATAAAGTAATAAAATAAATAAGATAATAGAATAAAAGATAAAGTAATAAAATAGATAAGATAATAGAATAAAAGATAAAGTAATAAAATAAATGAGATAATAGAATAATGAAAAAATAAACGAGAAAAGGTTTTCATATTTTTAAGAAAGTACTCAAGCTTTTTCCACGCCCCGCGGCTATTTTCGTCGACACAAAAAGAAAGAAGAAAAGAAAAAAAAGAAAAGAGAGAGAGAGAGAGAGAGAGAGAAAGAGAGAGAGAGAGAGAGAGAGAGAGAGAGAGAGAGAGAGAGAGAGAGAGACAGAGACAGAGAGAAGGAGAAAGAGAAAGAAAAAAAAGAACGAAAATTTCAGCCATTGTTTACAAGACTTTGTAGATTTTTCGCGCCAAAATTCCAAGGAAGGTGGAGTAGGGGAAGGAGGCGGGGGGATGGGGAGGGAAGGGGGGGGAGGGGAACTACGTGTCAGAATGCGGTAAGCAAAGTACTTCCGCGCGTGCCTTTAGGCCTAGGGCACGGAGGGGGGTCAGAAGGCGAAAATAGGGGAATTAGGTAAAGGAGGGGAGGGTGAGAAGAGAAGAGAAGAGAGAGATGGAAAAACCTACACATTTTAACCACCCATCCCCACCCCACCCTCCACACTACCCTCTCCCAACCCTCCCCCCTGTCCCTCTTTCTCCCCTCCTTCCTATCTCCCTATATATCTCCCCCCCCCCCCTTTTCCTTCTACTCTCTTCCTTTTTCCTCCCTTTATCGGAATGTTTACATACCGATGTTCTTTTGTTTTCCGAAAGGTGGCGTTCGTTAGCGACTATTCTTAGGGTGTGGGTCAGGAATATTGTGATTTTTTTTTTTTTTTTTTTTTTTTTTTTTTTTTTTTTGCTTTGTCTATGGTGAGATTTTTTTGTTGTTGTTGTTTTTTTTTCTGTTTTTGTTTTGTCTATGGTGAGGAAATACGCGTGTGTTTTTCTCTCGAAAGGTGGAGATGAAAAGAGTGATAAAGAGGGGAGATGGAGAGAGAAAAGTGGTAAGCAAGAGTGTCTTAGATGAGTCTTTTTACTTTTCAAATATCTCGATGAAATGGGGAAAAAGAAAGGAAAAGAGAAAGCAAAAAAGCAATAAAAAGAAGAAGAGGAAGGAGATAGAAAAAAGAAAAAGAAAAGAAAACAAAAAAGGAAAGAAAAAACAAGAAAAGAAAAAAATCCAAAAAGAAAAAAAATACAAAAAGAAAAGCAAAAAGAAATGAAAAAACAAAAGCAAAATGAAAGAAACAAAAAGAAAAGAAAAAAAACAAAACAAAACAAAAAACAAAAAATATAAAGAAAAACAAAACAAAAACAAAAAAAACAAAAAAACAAACACGAGCCTAAAACCCCCCCGAACGCAATTCCAAACACGTTTTGTGAGCGAAGGCAACTCACAGATCCGACCACGTGACCTTTCGCCGAAGCCATTGAAATGAGCGACGACCTCTCTAATTAATGTTTGAACACTCATAATGAGCAAATATTTCAGTTTGCGTAAATCATATTTCTCCCGAGCAGAGTGGGAGAGGAATGGGGAGAAAGGAAAGAAAGAGAGAGGGAGAGAAGGAGAGGGAGAGGAGAAGAGGAGAGAAGGAGGAGGGGGAGAGGAGGGAGAAGGAGAGGAGGAAGGAGAAGAGGAGAGGAGGAGGAAGGAGGAAGGAGGAGAAGGAAAGAAAGAGAGAGAGGAGAGGAGGGAGGGAGGATGGAAGGTCAGGAAGGGAGGAGGAGGGAGGGAAGGAAGGAGAGAAGGAGAAGGAGGAAGGGAGGGGGAGGGAGGAAGAGAAGGAGAAGGAGCGAAAGAGAGAGAGAAGAAGAGGGGAGAAGGAGGGAGGGAGAGAAGGAGGAGAAGTAGGGAGGGAGGGGACGGAGAGAGAAGGAGAAAGGAGAGAGAGAGAGAGAGAGAGAGCGAGAGAGAGAGAGAGAGAGAGAGAGAGAGAGAGAGAGAGAGAGAGAGAGAGAGAGAGAGAGAGAGCGAGAGAAGGAGAGAGAAGGAGAAAGAGATAGCTAAACAGATAAAGACACGGAATCTCAGATGCAGAGAGATAGAGACATAAAAGAAAAAAAAAGAATAAAGAAACACAAATAGACAGAGAGACAGAACCCCACCCCCCCCCCAAAAAAAAAAAAAAAAAAACGTAAATACAAACCACGACCGCGGCCACACAACCGAACCCCCACCCGAGTCGAACCTTCAACCCGCGATGACACCATATTTATTAACACAAACGCGGCCATTTATATCCAAAGACATGTCGGAAGGAAACACGGCGACGCGGGCGGGAAAAGGCACAGGAAGTGTAGCCAAATAAACAAGAGTTTTCGAACTTACTCTGTTACTGTCTCTCTCGCTATTGCTCTTGGGCGCTTGGGGGCTCGCGCTCTCTCTCTCGATCTTTCTCTGTCTGTCTCTCTTTCTCGCTGCCTCTTCTCTCTCTCTCTCTCCCTGTCTGTCTCTCTTTCTCGCTGTCTCTTCTCTCTCTATCGTTCTCTCTCTCTCTCTATCTATCTGTCTCGCTCGCTCTTTCTTTCTTTCTCTCTCTGTCTCTCTTTCTCTCTACTGTATTCTGTTTGGTTGTTTCTTTTCGTCTCTCTTTGTTTGTCTCTGTCTCTTTTTCTTTCTGTTTGTCCCTGTCTCTCTCTTTTTGTCTGTTTGTCTCTGTCTCTCTCTGTTCTCGCTTTGTTTGTCTCTCTCTTTCTGTACCTCCCCAATTGCTC
>NC_091568.1:7489232-7496732 GCF_042767895.1 Penaeus vannamei
ACCACACCCACCCCACACCACCTCGCATCACACTTCACATCACACCCATCACTCCCGAAAGAGGAAAAGGTGACGCCGGTTGATATTAATAGCGAAAGTTCGGTCGGAAGGAAATCATCACCAGCCGAGGAACCGGTTGACAGGCGATTCTCAGACGCGGCTTGCAGGCGCTGGTGCTGGCCATGTTGCAAGGGGGAGGCTTCCTTGTTGCAAAAGGGGGGGTTTCTGTGTTGCAAGGGGAGGTTTCCTTGTTGCAAAAGGGGGTTCTGTGTTGCAAAGGGGGGTTCTGTGTTGCAGAGGGGGGGTTCTGTGTTGTAAAGGGAGGTTTCCTTGTTGCAAAAGGGGGGGTTTCTGTGTTGCAAAGGGGGGTTATGTGTTGCAAGGGGGGAGTTTCCATGTTGCAAAGGCGGTTTATATGTTGCAAAGGGGGTTTATGTGTTGTAAGGTGGGGTTCCATGTTGCAAAGGGGGTTTATGTGTTGTAAAGTGGGGTTCCATGTTGCAAAGGGGGTTTATATGTTGCAAAGGGGGTTTATGTGTTGCAAGGGAGGTTTCCATGTTGCAAAAGGATCTTTCCATGTTGCAAGGGAGGTTTTCTTGTTGCAAAAGGGGGGGTTTGCATGTTGCAAAAGGTTTCCATGTAGCAAGTGAGGTCTCTATGTTGATATAGGGTTTCCATGTTGCAAAAGGGTTTTCATGTTGCAAATGAAGTTTCTGTTTTAAAGGGTGTCCATGTTGTAAAGGGGGTTCTGTGTTGCAAAAGGGTCTTTCCATGTTGCAAGGGGGTGTTTTCATACTGCAAATGGGTGTTTCCATGTTGCAAAGGGTTTCCATGTAGCAAGTGAGGTCTCTATGTTGTTAAAGGGGTTTCATGTTGCAAATGAGGTTTCCATGTAGCAAGTGAGGTTTCTATATTTTAAAGGGTATTTCTATGTTGCAAAGGGGTTTCATGTTGCAAATGAAGTTTCTATGTTGCAAAGGTGATTTCCAAGTTGCAAAGGGTTTTCAGTGTTGCAAAAGGGGCCCTCTTGTTACAGTGGGGTTTCCATACTGTTAAGGGGGGGTTCCATGTATCATGGGGACCCACGTTGCAATGGGGTTTCCATGTTGCAAGAGTTTCCATGTTGCATAGGGGTTTCCATGTATGCTTTTTCAGTTGGTGGATTTCTTCTTTTTTCTGTTTCATTTTCTTTCTTTGTCTATCTGTTTATTCATTAAAATGTTCGTCATCTTTCTCGTGTTTTCTCACCCAGTCTTTCTCTCTCTCTCTCTCTCTTTCTATCTGCATTTGTTTTTCTTTCTCTCTACCCCCGCTCTCTTTATTATCTCTTTTGACAAATCCCCTCCCCTCCTCACCGTCTCATTCTCCCTTTCCCTCTCCCATCCCTCCCTCCCTCCCTTCCCTCCCTCCTACATCCCTTCCCTGCCCTCTTATCCTCCCTCCCTCCAACCACCCTCCATCCTTCCCTTCCCCCCTCCATCCTTTCCCTCCCTCCAACCCACCCACCCTCCCACCCTCCTTCCTCCCGCCCTCCCTTCCTCCCTCCCACCCACCCACCCTCCCACCCTCCTTCCCCCCCTCCCTCCCTTCCTCCCTCCCACCCTTCCCTACCCACCCACCCTCCAACCCTCCCTACCCTCCAACCCTCCCTTCCCTCCCTCCCTTCCCTCCCCTTTCGTAAATGAATCTCCCTAGAAAGGCTTTCGATTCGTCTAGAAGGAGACAATCGGAGACAACTTAGAGACAAGGGAGTTTCTGGAGCGAGACAAGCAAGGCAAACAGTCCCGAGATGAGGTTAGCGGGGAGATGCCAAGATTGGAATGACCGAGGGAAAAGTGGGGGGAAAAGAGGGGGGAAAGGGGGAGGGGTGGGGAGGGAAGGGTAGAGGGAGAGGGTAGGGAGAAGGAGGAGGGAGGGGAGAGGGTAGGGACGGGGAGGGGAGGGGAGAGGGTAGGGATGGGGGATGGGGGTGGGGGGTAGAGGAAGGATTGGGGGAGGGGGAAGGGGAGGGATTGAAAGGGAAGAGGGAGGGATGTGGAGGGTAGGGGGAAAGGGAGGGTAAAGGGAAGGTAAGGGGGAGGTTGAGGGAAGAGAAAGGGGAGGGGGGATGGTAGAAGGAGGGGGAGGGAAGAGGAAGGGATGGAGGAGGGGGGGTATGCTTGTTATCATTATCATTGCTGTTATCACAATCGCTATGATTATTATTAGCGTAATTATTATCATTCTATCATTATACGTATTATTATTTTGATTATTATTACTCTAATTATCACTGTTGTCATTGTTATTATCATTATCATCATTATTATCATCACTGTCATTATTGTTTCTATTACTGTCATCATCATTATCAAAATAATCATAATAATCATCAGCATTATCAATTCCATCATCTGACACACCATCATCATTATAAAAAGTATAATCACCATTATTACTGTTAATGAGCCAGAGAGCGAAAGGGCCATATGAGCTTAACGTGTAATTAAGAACACAAACATATTACGAATTCTTTATGTTTTAGTTAATTTTCTTCGTCGCCGGCGTTCGTTTGATCCGTTGACACTGTAATTAGATATTCATAAATATTTTACGAAGGAGAGAGAAGAGAGAGAGAGAGGGAGAGAGAGGGAGGGAAGGAGGGTGGGAGGGAAGGAGGGAGGGAGAGAGGGAGAGGGAGGGTGGGAGGGAGAGAGGGAGGGAGGGAGGGTGGGGAGAGGGAGAGGGAGAGAGGAGGGAGAGGGAGGGAGGGAGAGGGAGAGAGAGGGAGGGAGAGGGAGGGAAGGAAGGAGAGGGAGGGAGGGAAGGAGAGGGAGGGAGGAGAGAGAAGGAGAGAGGGAGGGAGAGAGAGGGAGGGAGGGAGGGAGGGAAAGGGAGGGTGGGAGGGAGGGAGGGAGGGAGGGAGGGAGAGGGAGCGAGGGAGGGAGGGAGGGAGGGAGAGAGAGAGAGAGAAAGAGAGAGAGAGAGAGAGAGAGAGAGAGAGAGAGTAAAATGGTTTTGATGAGAGAAGGATGAGAGAGAGAGACAATATGCATTGGAGAGATATTCTGTGAGTTGTTAATGATGATTTTAATGATAATGACGATAATGATAATACTACGACTACTACAACTACTTTCACTACAATTATTACAACTACAGTAATAATAACGATACCATAGTAACGATACCGATGATAATCCGAATAAAACAGACCAATCAAAGAGATACGTATAACTAATCAAATGCAAAACAAATATTTCCAAACAAACAAACACTTAAAACCCCTCCCCTACCCCCCCCCCCAAAAAAAAAAAATATATATATATCCCCATATCGTCTTATCTCTCAAGTGAATGCTATAAGACACGGCCAGAAAAATATGGAAAGAAAATTTCAAACTTTCTTTTTTATGTCTCACTTTTATAGCATATTTTAGTCTGCAGAAAAGTCATGTCAAAGTTCAGAATCTCTCTCCATCTGTGTATATAGACACAGGTCGTGTCACGAGAAGAAGATGAAATAATAAGAAAGAAAACAAGAAGGATAAAAAAAAGAAGTTCGTGTACGTATATATATATTGCATTTTTTTTTTTTTAAGTTGGGAATTTCATTACTTCGTGTTTATATTTTGTATCTTTTTTTTTTTTTTTTTTTTTTTTTTTTGGGGGGGGAGGTCTTTTTTAAATTGCGTATCGATTTCTCTACGTTATTATTTCCTCTTCCTCTTTTGCGCCTTTTATCATCCTTCGTCTTTCTATATCTTTTTTACTTTCCTATATCTTTGTATTTCTCATCCTTTTGTAAGCTGTTTTCTCTCCATCTCTTTACATTATCTTCTCTTCTTTTTTCATTATTTTATAATCTCTCTCTCTCTCTCTCTCTCTCTCTCTCTCTTTGCATTATCATCTCTTCTTTTTTCATTATTTTGTAATCTGTCTGTCTCTCTCTCTCTCTCTCTCTCTCTCTCTCTCTTTACATTATTATCTCTTCTTTTTTCATTATTTTGTAATCTCTCTCTCTCTCTCTCTCTCTCTCTCTCTCTCTCTCTCTCTCTCTCTCTCTTTCTCTCTCTCTCTCTGTCCCTCTTTCTCTCTCTCCCTCTCTCTCTCTCTCTTTCTCTCTCTGCATTATCATCTCTTCTCCTATTCTGCTTTCCCCCCGTCTTTATTTTTCAGTTCGTCATTCTCTCCTTGGCTCTTATCAGTCAACATCAAATGGTATTCTTATTATCATTATCTTTATTATTTTTGCTATAAATATCACTGATTCATAATTACTTTTATCATAATGAAGACAAAGATTACTATCGTTAATTTTTTTATTCCTAATATCATGATCATCCTTATTATCAAGATTGGTATCGATATTATAGCTATTTATTATCATAATCATTATCAATATTTCTTTTAATTTCTACTCATTATTGTCATTGACGTTTTCAATATTCTAATCATTATCTTTCATTTTATCTTAATATATTTAGTATTATCACTATTGTTGTTGTTACTATTGCTGTTATTCTTCTTCTAAAAATCATAACAAAGATAATAATAACAATAATCATAATTATGATAGTAATAATTGGTATCACCATTATTATTGATAATAGTAGTAATGCTTATTATTATAGTAATAATGCTAATGGTAAAAATAATTGTTATTATCATAATTATGATTATGGTTATTATTTTTTTTCTTATAATTTTTATTTAAATCATCATTATCATTATCATTATTCCTATCAACATTATTGTTATTATTATAATTACTATTATTATCATCATTGTCAGTATTATTCATCATCATCATCATCATCATCATCAATATTTTCATTATTTCGATTACCATCATTATCACCATCATTATTTTTATCATCCCATTACCACCATTATCATCATCATTATCACTTATATTGTTATCATTATCTTTATCATCATCACTGTCAGATATAAGCATTATCATTGTTATCATCTCCTGCCAATATTATGACATTTCTTCGAACTAAGAAACGGATAAATAGATGGATAAAAGAGAAATGATAAATAGGGAGATAATCAGATCGCAAATATCTATCATACCAAAAAAAAAAAAGTAAAATAATAAATCAAAATAAATAAACGTAATGAATAAACGTAATAAATAAAAACGTAATATGTAAACGTAAATAAAATAGAAAATTAAACAAAGAAACACAAACAAGCAAACAAACAAAATAAATCCCCAGTAAAAAGAAACAAACAAACAAACAAAAAAATAATGATAAAAATGATAGAAATAATTATGATGATAACAATAATAAAAATGATCATAATAATAATCATTTGATGTAAAAAAATAATAATAAGGATAAATTTGATAAAAACAATAATGATGATAACAATAATAAAAATGATAATAATAATAATAATCATTTGATGTAAAAAAAAATAAATAAATAAAGATAAAAATGATAATAATAATAACGATGATAACAATAGTAAAAATGATAATGATAATAATCATTTGATGTAAAAATAAATAAATAAATAAATAAAAAATAAGGATAAAAATAATCAAAATAGTAACGATGATAACAATAGTAAAAATGATAATAATAATAATCATTTAATGTAAAAAAATAATAATAATAAAATAAAAATAAGGATAAAAATGATAAAAATAATAACGATGATAACAATAGTAAAAATGAAAATAATAACAATAATCATTTGATGTAAAAAAAAAAAAATAATAAGGATAACAATGATAAAATTAATAACGATGATAACAATAGTAAAAATGATAATTATAATAATCATATGATACGATAAGACAATCCTCCTTATTCTCTCTTGAGGAAATAACCTCATAATTTACTCATTTCCTTTACTCGCGAGACTGGGATAGATGTACGATGAGAAAGGAAGGAAGGAAGGAAGGATAGATGAGAGGAAAGGAAAGGATAATGGATGGTATAGAAGGGAGAGGGAAGGATGGTGGGAGGAATTA
Source organism: Penaeus vannamei (assembly GCF_042767895.1). NCBI lineage: Eukaryota > Metazoa > Arthropoda > Malacostraca > Decapoda > Penaeidae > Penaeus > Penaeus vannamei. The sequence goes on from NC_091568.1 coordinate 7,495,203, forward strand.
AGAGGGGGGAGGGAGGGAGGGAGAGGGAGATGGAGAGGGAGAGGGAGAGGGAGAGGGAGGGAGAGGGAGAGGGAGAGGGAGAGGAGAGGGAGAGGGAGAGGGAGAGGGAGAGAGAGAGAGAGAGAGAGAGAGAGAGAGAGAGAGAGAGAGAGAGAGAGAGAGAGAGAGAGAGAGAGAGAGAGAGAGAGAGAGAGAGAGAGGGGGGGGGGGGGAGAGACAGGGGGGAAGAGAGAGAAAGAAAGAAAGAGACACAGAGAAAAAATATATATAACTGAATTCAAAGAAGAAAGTAGTAATGAAATAAAACAAACATAAATAAAAAAGAAATTAGCGATGAAAATAACTCAACAAAGAAAGTAATCAAAAACTACCCCCCCAAAAAAAAAGAGAAAAATAGATAAATAGAGAATAGAGAAAACAGAATAAAAAAAAAAAAAGAAAGAAAAGAAGATTGAAAGGAAATCCACGTAACTCTCTTCCCATTGAAAGGAAAGAAAGAAAGAAGGAAAGAAAGAAAGAAAGAAAGAAGCAAAGAAAGAAAGAAAGAAAGAAAGAAGGAAAGAAAGAAAGGAAGAAAGAAAGGAAGAAAGAAGGAAAGAAAGAAGGAAAGAAAGAAAGAAAGAAAGAAAGAGAGAGAAATAAAGAAGGAAAGAAAGAAGGAAGGAAAGAAAGAAGAAAGGAAAGAAAGAAGGAAGGAAAGAAAGAAGGAAAGTAAGAAGGAAAGTAAGAAGGAAAGTAAGAAGGAAAGAAAGAAGGAAAGAAAGAAGGAAAGAAAGAAAGAAAGAAAGAAGGAAAGAAAGAAAGAAAAAGAAAGAAAGAAAAAAGAAAGAAAGAAGGAAAGAAAGAAAGAAAGAAAGAAAGAAAGAAAGAAAGAAAGAAGGAAAGAAAGAAAGAAAGAGAGAAAGAGAAAACCGATTTTGAAATGTTAAACTCCCGAATCGGTGGTTATCTTCAAGAGCAAAACTTCCTCCAAAATCTGCCAGAAATTCCAAAACACAGCGTATCAAAAAAAAGAAGAAAAAAAAAAAAACAGAGAGAGAGAGAGAGAGAGAGAGAGAGAGAGAGAGAGAGAGAGAGAGAGAGAGAGAGAGAGAGAGAGAGAGAGAGAAGAGAGAGAGAGAGAGAGAGAGAGAGAGAGAGAAAGAAAGAGAGACGGAGAGAGAGAGAGAGAGATAGATAGATAGATAGATAGATAGATAGATAGATAGATAGATAGATAGAGAGAGAGAGAGAGAGAGAAGTGAAAAAAAGAAGAATTCTGTGGAAACTTGCAAACGTTTCTTTTCATTTCTTTCGTTTTCTCGTTTTTTTGCTTATTCTTCTTTCTTTCTTTTGTTTTGTTTGTTTCTTTCGTGTTTCTGTCTTTAGTGGATTATATTTATTATTTTATTTTTTTTGCTTATTTCTTATTTTTGTTATCTATTTTTCTTCATTATTTATTTATTTTTTTATTATCATTTATTTTATTCATTTTTTCTTTTTATTTTCAGTATTATATGGTTTCCAGTTATATTTCGTTTTCTTTTCCTG
>NC_091568.1:7501732-7509232 GCF_042767895.1 Penaeus vannamei
ATGTATGTATATGTATATATGTGTGTGTGTGTGTGTGTGTGTGTGTGTGTGTGTGTGTGTGTGTCTGTGTGTGTGTGTGTGTGTGTGTGTGTGTGTGTGTGTGTGTGTGTGTGTGTGTGTGTGTGAATTGTACGTTTATATATACATATATGATACTACTAGTAATAAAAGTGGTAGCAGTAGTAATATTATTGATGAAGATGGTAATAATAACAATAACAACAACAGCAACAACAACATTAATAGAATAATAATAATAACAACAACAACACCAACACCACCAACAACTATAATAACAATAATAATAATGATAATAATAAGAACACAAACAATAACAACAACAAAAATGTAACAATGATAACAACAACGGTAACAATCACAAACCACACAAAACGACACGCAGCACCAAACACCCCATCAATAACACAGCTGAGTTCAGCGGAGACACAAGTTCGAACCCAAAGCACGAAGACACAAGGAGACCGGTTAAGGATGACCGCAAAGGGGGCGTGTCTCCGCAGTGTGATACGAGCAAAGATATTCAGGCACACATACACACACACGCACGCACAAACACGCACACGCACGCACGCACACACACTCGCGCGCGCACAGACACACACGCACACGCACACATACACATGCACACGCACACACACACACACACACACACACGGGGTTCAGTAGTTTGGGACTCACGTTTAGGCAGTTAAGGCCAGATGTACTTTGTGTGTGTGTGTGTTTGTTTGTTTGTTTTTTGAGGGGGTTCTTCGGCTATGGATACGGGTGTGTTTTGCATATGGGCCTAGTTATGTAAGTTTTCTTCATGTCTGTACGCACACACACGCACGCAGGCACACACACACGCACGCACACACACACACGGGGTTCAGTAGTTTGGGACTCACGTTTAGGCAGTTAAGGCCAGATGTACTGTGTGTGTGAGTGTTTGTTTGTTTGTTTTTTGAGGGTGTTCTTCGGCTATGGCTACGGGTGTGTTTTGCATATGGGTCTATTTATGTGAGTTTTCTTCATGTCTGTACGCACACACACGCACGCAGGCACACACACACGCACGCACACACACGCACGCACGCACGCACACTCACACGAACGCACACACATTTTTTGGGAGAGAAGTGATCTTCTTTAGAACGCGTGTATGTGTGCTTATGAAACTATGTTTTGTATCTACGGTCCCTTGCTACTGAAAACGTCAAGCAATTTCGTGTGCTTTTTATTTGTCCATGTATGTATATATACGGGCATACGGTACTTTCTTGCAGTAATGTGCCGGGAAATTGCATCCGGGTTACATTACGGAGACCATAAATAAGAAGCTGTTATTTCCAGTTTGTAGAGAAGAGAAAGCGAAAACTGCCAGGTCATGTAATAGAGAAAGGAGAAGACGTCTTCCCAGAAATTCACTGTGGAATGGAGTCCCTTCTTCCCAAAATATAAATAAGGAAGCTTTTGGGCTTGTTAAGTTTATTCAGCAGAAATAGGAAGATGAAGAAGAAGGGAAGAAATCACGATGTAGAAAATAGCATTGCTCTGATAAAATGGTTTTCATTTTCTATTCTTCTCTTTCTTTCTCTCTTTCTTTCTTTAATATTTTTCTTTAAAGAGGAATTTATCGATTAATATTCATGCCAACAATTGTACTCATAGATGCTATGTTTCCTTCCATCATCACTATTATATTACGAGTCCCATTGTTAATGCTATTACTATTGCCATAATTTTAACTCGTCTGTTTTTTACGAGGATCACAATACCTTGAAGGACAGAAAGAGGTAATTACATAAAACTGGAGTAATGGCTGTCTGTGCATCACACAATTTAAAATTATGGACTGGAAAAGATTCGTTGGCCTATTCCTTCACTTGTTATCCCCAAAAGAAGTCAAACTGCTGATGTTTACCGTAAGTCGTAATCAAATGCACTTTGTAAACTGTAATGTATTTTCCCATCTTTACTTCTTTCAATACCAAAATTGCAAGTTCCTGCTATATCAATTTGCTTTTCTTTACCGGGCACAATGGCCTATTCGTGGTACAATAACGAATGCATAAAAAAACGTTTACAACCTGGGAAGTTACATGGAGAGCCATTCATTCCTTAATTCCCATTGGTCATTCAGTAACGGTCGGCGCGATGACGTCATCCTTCGGTTGCCAGTTCACCTTATTTTCGTCGTTATTATTGCGAAATCTCTCAATATCTTTGCATTTGAATCTCCCCCCCCCCCCTATACGTTTGAGTTTTATGTGTATAGTGCACGGCAATTTTCAAAATGATATGGGTCTGTTTATATGGATACGCACGTCGTTGGTTGTTGCCCAAATGAAGACTCATATTTTTATATCTCGGGTTTATGGGAGGAAGCAGTCTTGTTTACGGGACTGTATTAAAAGTTCCGGTATTGCCCTTATTAAAAGGACAAAGAGAGAATAGAGGACACTATATCACGGGTTTATATTCCAACGGCCATGAGGGACGGAGAGTACGATTTGAGGTTCCTTGTCTGTGTCTTTTTTTCCATCTTTTTTTTTCGAAAATCACTTTTTGGTCATCGAGAGCGGGGAAAAGTTAGGAGTTGGGAAGGTGCCACTTTTCGAACATCTTGTTCTCAACTTTTCTGCATCACTTTTCCCGCGTTATCTTTACTTATTCTTCCCTTTTCAAAGTATTGTTTGCATTTATTTCTATTTATTATATTTATTCAGATAAATTTCAAATTATCTAAGACTACGTACACGGTGAAAGAAAACGGCAGTGCAGAGCCGAGTTTCGTGACGTCACAGCCGGGTTGTCGGCGCCTGAAGAGCTCTTTTCATGGCAGCTTTTAAGCCGCTTTCAGGTGACCCAGATTTGAACTCCTGTTTGAGTGTCATTCGACGCCCACTCGCGAGCATGCGGCCGCGCCCAGTCGTGGAGGGACGCCCGCAGGAGTGCATATCGAGGGAGATTCGGGTACGCTGCGGTTACACACGTGGCGTAAATACACACGTGCAGGAGAACATGCACACGCACACGCACACACACACATACGCACACACACACGCACACGCACACGCACACGCACACGCACACGCACACGCACACGCACACACACACACACACACACACACACACACACACACACACACACACACACACACACACACACACACACACACACACATACTCTCTTTCTCGCATAAGCACACGTACCTATATATATATATATATATATATATATATATATATATATATATATATATATATATATATATAAACTTTCTCTCTCTCGCTATCTCTCTCTCTTTCTCTCTCTCTCTCTCTCTCATTCTCTCTCTCTCTCTCTCTCTCTCTCTCTCTCTCTCTCTCTCTCTCTCTCTCTCTCTCTCTCTCTCTCTCCCTCCCTCCCTCCCTCCTCCCTCCCTCCCTCTCTCCCTCCCTCCCTCCCTCCCTCTCTCTCTCTCTGTCACACCCAAACACACACGTAAAGATCTATTTCCATTCACATCTATCTATCTGTACGAGTGACACCCAACCTAGGGACCATAAAGGGACAGCGAGAAAAGATTTAGGAAGGCCTCGAGGGGTTGCCATGAATTGTACGTCCCTCCCCCCCCCCTAAAAGAAAGGAAGGAAGGAAGGATGGAAGGAAGGAAGGGAGGAAGGATGGAAGGGAGGGAGGAAGGAAGGAAGGGAGGGAGGGAGGAAGGAAGGTAGGGAGGGAGGGAGGAAGGGAGGGAGGAAGGAAGGAAGGAAGGGAAGGAAGGAAGGAAGGAAGAAAGAAAGAAAGAAAGAAAGAGAAAGAATGAAAGAAAGAAAGAGAGAAAGAAAGAAAAAAGAAGAAAGAAAAAAAGAAAGAAAGAAAGAAATGAAAAAAATAGAGAGATAGAATGAAAGAAAGAAAGAGAGAGAGGAAAGAAAGAAGAATGGAAGAAGGAAAGGAAGAAAGACGGAATGAAAGAAAGGAAGAGAGAAAGAAAGAAGAAAAAGAAGGAAGAAAATGAAGAGATAAAAAATGAAAGAAAGGAAGAAAGAAAGAAAAAAAAGAAAGAAACAAACAAAGGAAGAAAGAAAGAAAGGAAGACAGAGAGAAAGAAGAAAGAAAGACATAAAGAAAGAAAGAAAGAAGAGAGAAAGAAAGAAAGAAAAAAAGAAAGAAAAAAATAGGTTGGGATTCTGAATTGAATAAAACTTGCATCACAGTTCATGTTTTTTTTTCTGATTAAATTCAGGTATGTCGCAAGGATAATTTCAGTATTGCTAATCTGTCAAATTATGCGAATTTAACCAAATCTATTTTTTTTTCTTCGTAAATCTGCATCCGAATTTTTGACATTATTTATGGTGACATTTGACGGAATATGAAAAATATAGAGATAAGAAAAAAAAAAAAAAAAAGTTTTACATTTAATCTGCATATGAATTTTCAACATAATTTATGGTGACATTTGACAGCATGTTAAAAGATGGACGATGAAGATGTAAAAAAATTCCTCATGAGGGAATAGAATATTAAGAAAATAGAATAAAAAAGAGGAGAAAGGAAAATCGCTGATATATATATATAATACATATCCAAGTCATACCATTTCCCACTCCAACCCACACAAACCCTCTCGAAACCACTCCAACCCACTCTAGCCCACTCTGACTCACTCCGACTCGCTCAAACCCACCCTAAACCACTCAAACCCACTCTAGCCCACTCTAAACCACTCCAACCCACACACTTACCCGCTCCGACCCGCTCAAACTCACTCTAACCCACTCAGACCCACACTAAACCACTCCAACCCACACAAACCCACCTCCAACCCACTCCGACCACCTCCAACCCACTCCGACCACCTCTAACCCAGTCAAACCCACTCCAACCCGCTCAAACTTACTCTAACCCACTCCGACCCACTCCAGCCCACTCTGACCCACTCCAACCCATTCCGACACACTCCAACCCACTCCGACCCACTCCAACCCACTCTAAACCACTCTAAACCACTCCAACCCACACAAACCCACTCCGACCCACTCCAACCCACTCTAAACCACCCCGACCCACTCTAACCCACTCTAACCCACTCCAACCCACTCCGACCCACTCCAACCCACTCCGACCCACCCCAACCCATACTATTTATCATTTCTGCATTTAGCCAAGCGGAGACTAAAACTGAAATATGACAATATGCAAACTTTTATAACGACTCTGTCATTAATAATCCCCAGCTGTTGTCATAATTATAAACTGTGGTTCTCGCTGATTTAAAGAGACAGGGAGATGGTGATTATACGAGAGGAAGAAAGAGAGAGAGAGATAGAGAGAGAGAGAGAGAGAGAGAGATAGAGGAGGGGGAGGGAGAAAAGAGAGAGAGAGAGAGAGGAGGGGGAGGGGAGAAAAGAGAGAGAGAGAGAGAGAGAGAGAGAGAGGGAGAGAGAGGGAGAGAGAGATAGAGAGTAGGTAGAGGGAGAGAGAGAGAGAGTAGAGATGAGAGAGAGAGAATGAGAGAGAGAGAGAGAGAGAGAGAGAGAGAGAGAGAGAGAGAGAGAGAGAGAGAGAGAGAGAGAGAGAGAGAGAGAGAGAGAGAGAGAGAGAGAGAGAGAGAGAGAGAGAGAGAGAACGAAAGAGAAAGACAGAGAGAAAAACAAAGAAAGAGAAAGAGAGGGAGAGAGAGAAAGAAAGAAAGAGAGAGAAAGGAAAAAATAGAACGAGATAAAGAAAGAACTCGAGACAGACAAACAAACCAACCAACCAACCAACCAACCAACAAACCAGAGACAGACAGACAGACAGACAGACAAAGGAGACACAGAAGACCGCAACACCGCCCTCTGATATCGGTCATTCCGACATCAGGAGCAAATTCAGTCGGATGAAGGCGTTATCGCGGGTTTTATCGGTCGGGGGGGAAGGACCGGCGGGTGGGCGGGTGGGAGGGGGTGGAGGGGGAGGGGTGATTTACCATTGGCTGTTCTGCCGCCCGCGCCCGTGTCTGATTGGGCGTTTCTGTGGGTGTGGGTGTGTGTATATGTACACACACACACACACACACACACACACACACACACACACACACACACACATACACACACACACACACACACACACACACACACACACATTTGTATCTATCTATCTATCTCTCTATCTATCTATCTATATGGATATATATATATGTATATACATACATATGTGTGTGTGTGAAAGAATGTGCATGCATTCATGTCTGCTACATATACACGTGGGCGTGCGCTCGCGTGTTTGTGTCTGTGCGGGCGTAGGCAATTTGTGTGTCTGTTTGTCGCTGTGTGTCTATGCATAATATCATCGCCAACGCATCTCCGTACCCTTGGCTTATTCCCTTCTTCCTGTTTTGTTAAGAATAAAAGACAGACATAATGAATAAAACAATAAAGAGGGGAAAAATATGACCAAAAATATAAAACCTTGTATAAAAAAGAAGAAGAAAAAACAACAACAACAACAACAACAAAAATACAGAGGGAAGTAGCAGGAAATATAAGGCGAAATAAATAATACGAGAGAATTTAAATGCCACGCCAAAAAGAAAAAAAAAGAGAAAGGGAAACCGGGCGACACACACACAGCGGGGAGGTTTTTGATGTGACCCGCTGGCGCCATTTCCCCCTCCCCCCCCCCCTTCACCCCCGCCTCTCCCCACCCTCTCTCCTCCCTCCTTCCCTTTCTCCTCCTCCCTTCGCCTCTCTCTTCCCCTTTTTCCCTCCCCTTCTCCATCCTTTCCTCCCCCCCCCCCACGCCTCTCCCTACCCTCTCTCCTCCCCTCCCTCTTCTCTTTTTCTCTCCCCTTCTCTGCTCTCTCTCTTCTCCCCTCTCTCCTCCCCTTCTCCATCCTTTCCTTCCTCTCCTCTTCCCCTCCTTCTTCCCCTTCTCCCCCCTTGCCTCTCTCCACTCTCTCTCCCATTCCTCTTCCCTTTCTCCTCCGCCCTCCGCCTCTCCCCCGCTCTCTCTCCTCCCTTCTCCCTCCCCTTCTCCATCCTTTCCTCCCTCTCCTCTTCCCTTCCACCCCCGCCTCTCTCCGCTCTCTCTCCTCCCTTCTCCTCCTCCCCTTCTCCATCCTTTCTCCCTCTCCTCTTCCCTTCCACCCCCCGCCTCTCTCCGCTCTCTCTCCTCCCTTCTCCCTCCCCTTCTCCATCCTTTCCTCCTCCTCTCCTCCCTCTCCTCTTCCCCTTCCTCTTTCCTTCCCTCCCCTCCCTCTCTCCTCCTCCCTTCCCCTTCCCCTTCCCCTTTTCCCTCTCCAACCCCTCTCCCCCTCCCCCCCCCCCGTTTCCTTATTTTTAGGCGCCAAAATATGAAAAGTTTTTGCACAAAAAGCGTAGGAATGGAGGCTATTATTTTGGAAGCCATTGTTGGTGTTGCATTTTGCCTTTTGCAACATTCGTTTGATAAATGACGAATGATTAATCTTTTATGTTGGCGTTCTTTTTTGAAATCGAGTGTGGGAAGATGCACTGTCTTCT
>NC_091568.1:7514232-7516732 GCF_042767895.1 Penaeus vannamei
GTTGCGGGTTGGGAGTTGCTGGGGTTGGGGTTGTGGGTTAGAGGTTGTAGTGGGTTTTGTAGTGGGGATTTGTTCTGAGGTTGTGGTTCTGGTGGGTGGATTTTGGGATGGTTGCTGGGATTGTAATGGGGTTTAGGGTTGCAATGGGGGGTTGTAATGGGGGTTGTGGGTAGAACTTAGTGGGTGTGATCATTAATGGTTGTAGCTACAGTTGTGTATATTGCAGATGTGAAGTGAAGGAAAGAGAAAGATGAAGGGAGGAAGAGAGGGAAAAAGAGGAGGAGGAGGATAAGGAAGAGAAGGAGGAGGAGGAGGTATACGGGTAGGAGGAGGATAAGAAGAAGGAAGAAGAGGACAGGGAGAAGAAGAAGAAGAAGAAAAAGAAGGAGACGGAGGAGGAGATGGGGGATGATGATGATGATGAAGAGGAGGGGAGAGGGAGGAGAGGGAGGAGAAGGAGAAGGAATAAGGGGAGTAGAAGGAAGAGAGAGAGGATGGTGACAGAGAGATAAACAGATAGAAAGAGAGAAAATACGAAGAGAAACAAAGAGAATCAACATAGGGAGAAGGTACATAAAAATAGAAAAGAAGAAAAGAAAAGAAAAAAACAAAAAAACACTCAAGGAAGACACAAAGCGAAAGATTAAGGAAGAGGAAGAGGAAGACAAGGAGAAGAACCAACTGTATTCATTCCTCCTCTCGTAAGTTCGCAAACTTTGGGCATTACCTCAAACGACACTGTAGTTGTGAACTGGAGGTGTCTTCATTTCCCCTCCCCCCCCCCTCCCTCCTCCAACTCCGCCACTTCCCCTTCCCCTTCAGCTCCGCCACTTCCCCTTCCTCCCTACTTCTCCCTTCCCCCTCTAGCTCCGGCACTTCTCCCTTTCCCTACTTCCTCCCTTCCCTCCAACTCCGCCTCTTCCCCTTCCTCCCTACTTCCCCCTTCTCCTCCCAGCTACGCCCCTCCCCCTTTCCCCTACTTCCCCCTCCTATTCCAGCTCCCTTCCCCCTTTCCCCCTCCCCATTCCAGCTTCGGCCTTTCCCTTCCCCCCATGCCCCTCTAGTTCCAGCTACGCCCCTTCCCCTTTCTCCCTACCCCCTCTAGCTCCGCCCCCTTCCCCTTTCCCTTTCTCCCCCTCTAGCTCCGCCCATCCCTTTCCTTCCCCTTCCAGCTACGCCCTCCCCATTCCCTGCTTCCCCCCCTTCCAGCTCCGCCCCTCCCCCCTATTCCCCCCCCACCCCCTCTTCCCCCTCCCACCCTTCTTCCTACCCGTGTCTCGAGTCTTCCTGAAAAGGCATTAGCGACTGCCCAAGAACTCGCGCTCTCTCTGAACCTTCCCCGTTTATGCCTCATTTCCTTCCTCAAATTTATCATCTCCGTCTGGTCCCCGTCACAATGTATACATATATATGCATCTTATATTTTACCCTTGCGTTTTTTTTTGTTTTTTTTTTTTTGTCTTTATCTTTTCTTTTGGTTCTTCTCTTCTCTTTTGATCTTTTACCATTTACTCCTTCTCTTCCTTCTCTTCTTTCTCTTATTCCTATTTCCTCCTACTCTTGCCTTTCCTCTTCTTGCTCATCTTTCTCCCTTACTTCTCCTCTTCTTCTTCTCCGTCATCCCCTCTCCTCCTCTGTTTCTTCCTCTTTCTCTTTTTCTTCCCCTCCTCCTCCTCTTCTTCCACCCCTCTTCTTTCTCTTCCTCCTCCTCATCTTCTTCTTCCTCTTCCTCTTCCTCTCTCTCTTCATCCCCCACCTTCTCCTCTTCTTCTTCCCCCTCCTCCCTTTTCTCTTCCGCCCTCCCCATCTTTCTCCTCCTATTTCTTTTCCTCTTCCTCCTCCTCAGCTTCTTCTTCCTCCTCCTCCTCCTCTTTTCCTTCCTCCTCATCTTTCTCATCGTCCCCTACCTCCTCCATTCCTCCTTCCCTCCTCCTCCTTCCCTCCTCCTCTTTCCTCCTCGTCCTCCTCCTCTTCCTCCTCCTCCTCCTCCTAGTCCTCTTCCTCCTCCCTCTTTTTCTCATCGTCCTCCTCACCTCCTCCCACTTCTCCTTCCCCTCCTTCCTCCTCCTCCTCTTCTCCTTCCCCTCCATTTACATCCTCCCATTCCTCCTCCTCCTCCTTCATTTACATCCTCCCATTCCTCCTCCTTCTCTTCTCCTTCCCCTCCTCCCATTCCTCCTCTTCCCCTCCTCCTCCTCCTCCTCCTCCTTCATTTACATCCCCAGGAAGGAAGTGAAGCTAAACTCCCCGACCTTCTAGACACAGAGGCCGCCCATTCTCCTTGCTCCTATCCATCACGCCCACGACTCCGCCCACGACTCCGCCCACAAATCATTATCGTTTCACCATCATCATCATCATCGGTTTCATCATTATTATCATCTTTGTCGTTATTTCTCTATTTAATCATTATCGTTTCACCGTCATCATTATCTTCGGTGTCGTCATTATCATCATCTTTGTCGTTATTACTCTAGTTAATCATTATCGTTTCACCATC
>NC_091568.1:7524232-7534232 GCF_042767895.1 Penaeus vannamei
GGGAGGGAGAGAGGGTGGAGAAGAGAGAAAGAAAAATTGATAAAAGTAGAGAAAAGAAAAATAAAAGAGACAGAGACGGATAAATGGAGACCAAGAAAAGGAAAGAGAGAGGTAGAGAGAAACAAAAAAGACAAAACGAAAAGTAAATAAACAGAGTTAAAAAAAACCCAGAGAAATATGATTAAATGTGACAGGTGCAAAAGATAAAAAAAGAATCAAACTGGCCAAATGTACGACTTTCATTAATATAACTAATATTTGTTCCATATTTTTATACCGTAGTTCCATTCCAAATTTCCCGGGTCGTGAATAACAGGTTTTGACTCTTAAACTAAAATTTCCTCCCGTTAAAGTGTTTTTTTATTTATTTTTTTATTTACTTGTATAAACTCGTGGGTATTTCGCGGGTACACACTCGTATATATATATATATATATATATATATATATATATATATATATATATATATATATATATATATATATATCTATATCTATCTATCTATCTATCTATCTATCTATCTATCTATCTATCTATCTATCTATCTATCTATCTATCTATCTATCTATCTATATATATATATATATATATATATATATATATATATATATATATATATATATATATATATATATATATATAAGTGGGTATATACGTAAAAGTACGTGGTGTATTTACAAGTTTTTTTTGGTTATTTATTTACATGTTGGTAAACTTTTATATGAATTTATATACACATACGTTTCAACTTACGAGCAAATTATCTCAATCTCACGCCCACAACCTCACGCCCGCGACTCTCCGCTCTCTTCTCATCCTCCTAATAACTGCTCTCCTCTCCTCCAAACACATACACATACACACACACACATACATACACAAACAAACACACACACACACACACAAACACACATATATATTACCTCCCCCTTCACATACATTCACCCCCCCCCCCCCACACACACACACTCACACATACATATATCACCTCCCCCCCCTTCACATACATTCACTCCCACCCACCCCCTCACCCCCACACCATCCCTCCCACACACACGTACACACAAACCTCCCCCAACCCCCCCAACCCCCCAACCCCCACCCTCACCCCCACCCCCACCCCAACACACACAGGCGCTGCTTTTGGCACGTGACCAAATTGCCTTATTTGTCCGATAGGTTCGCCAAGCCACAACCCAGACCAAGCCAGACCAAGCCAGACCAAGCCAGAGCAAGCCGGGGCGTCAACACCTTATTTAGAACCTTATCAACACATTGAGATTGTGATTGTAAGGATGATGATGGCGGTGGTGGCGGTGGTGATGGTGGTGGTGGTAGTGATGGTGGTGGATGTGGTGGTGATGGTGGCGGTGGTGATGATGATGGTGATTATGGTGGTGGTTAATGGTGGTGTTTATGGTGATGGTGGTGGTGATGATGATTGTGGTGGATGTGGTGATTATGGTGGTGATGATGATGATGGTGGTGGCGGTGATGATTATGATGATGATGTTGGTGGTGGTGGTGGTGATGGTGATGATGGTGATGATGATTGTAAAGGTGAGGATTATAATGGTGATTATTATTGTTACTATCATTATCATTATGATGATGAAAATGATTTGAATGATAATGACGACAATGAACATGATTCTAATAATAATAATAATAACGACAACAATAACAAAGATGATCATTAAGCCCCCCCCCCAAAAAAAAAGATTATTAATGCTTGAATACTCAAATAACGACTAGAATTTATATGAACAAAAATTACCATCACTTTGGGAAAAAAAAATTAAATCCGGCTAGACCACGTGATAGACGAAATTAGCACCTCAGGATAAGGCAATTAATGAGCAAATTGATGATGACTCTCTAATTGCAATTAGTCCCTTGGAATCTATCAGTATATTACAATAGGCTTTATGATATTACGGTGTTGCAGCCAAGACAGTGATAATGGAAGAAATGAGATGAGGGGGAGGAAGAAGAGGGAAGAAAGATGGGAATAGAGAGGAGAGAGGATAAGAAGATAGTTGAAAGGTTTAGGAGTAAGACAAGAAATAACCTATTTACAACAACACGAGGACAAACAAAATGACAATAACATTAACAACAAATCCATTGCAATATCACTATCAAGAACAAGAACAACAACATAATTACCACGCTAGTCAGAACGCCCCTCAACAACCACAACATCAGTAACAACAACAAGAACAAAAACAACAACAGCAACAACAACGAAAATAAAAGAACAACAGAAACAACAACAATAACAACAAACACAAAACAAAAACAGCTACAGGAAAAACAGCAATACAACTCTAACAACAACAAAACAAAAACAACAACAGTAACAACAACAACAAAAAAACACAACTACAATAACAACAAACACAAACAATAATAACAACAACAACAACAGCAACAACAACAACAAAACAAAAACAAAACAACAGCAAAAACAACAAAACAACAACAAAAACAACAAAAACAAAAACAACACCACCTCCCTCACCACCAAGCGTCCCCTCCCCCCTAAGCCGGCGCAGCACCCTTGGCACCGCCTCCCCCTCTCCCCCTCCCCCTCCCCCTCTCCCCCCCCTCCCCCACGCCACACCGCGGGACACGTGTGATCTGTGTCAGCTTCCTGAAGGGGTAATGTTGCATGGCCGCCTCATGGCTCCTCATGGCCCCCTCCTCATGGCCCTCGCTCATTACCGTCTCTCCCTCTGGCACTGCTCTCGCTCCAGGGGGTGCCGGAGGGTGCCGGAGCGCTGGCCCGCCCCCCCCCCCTTCCCTCTCCCTGGGTGGCATCCGTGGCACTGTGTCTGCTACTGGATTTTATTCGGGGAGGGAATGGGGGGAGGGGATATGGGGGAGGGGGTTGGAGGGGAAGGGAGGGAGGGGAAGGGAGGGGGGAGGGAAAGGAAGGGGGGGAACGTGGGGGAGAGGAAGGGAGAGAAAGGGAGGGAGGGAGGTGAGGGAGGGGAAATGGGGGAGGGGAGGGAGCGAGGGAGGGGAAGATGGGGGTGAGGCGGGGGGGGGAGGGGGAGATCGAGGGGAAAAGAGGGGTGGGGAGACGGGGGTGGAGGGGGTGGGGAGAGGGTAGGGGTAAGGGAGGGCTCATCGAGGGGAAGGAGAATGGAAGCAGTCGAAGAGAGGGAAGAAAATAGGATCAAGATTGGAAGGGAGATAAGGAAGAGGGAAAGGGAGAGAAACGGAAAGGGAAACAGAATGGGAGAAGAAGAAGGGAAGAAGAAGGGTAAAAGAGGAGGACGAAGAACAGAGGGCATGGAAGGAAAGATGAAGGGTGAAAGGAGAAGGAGAAGAGGAAGGGAGTGAGAAAGGACGTAGCGCAGAGGAGAATGAGAAAGAAAGTGGGAGGAAGAGAAAGAAAGGAGAAGAAGGAGGAAGAGATAAGGGAGGAGGATGTAAGGACAGAAGAGAGAGGTGAACATATAGGAGAAGGAGAGTGGGAGAAGGAGGAAGATAATAATTTAGGAGGAGAAAGGAGAGGTGAAGGTAAAGGAGGATAAGGAAAATAGGAGGAGGAGGAGAAAGAAAGGAGAAGAAGGAGGAGGAGAAAGAAAGGAGAAGGAGGAGGAGAAAGAAAGGACAAGAAGGAGGAAGAGAAAGAAAGGAGAAGAAGCAGAAGGAAGAAGTAATTGAGGAAGAGAAAGAACAATGGATATGGTTAGTTTAAGGAAGGATAAGAAAAGTAGGAAAGAGGAGAAGGAGAAGAAGAAACAACGGGAAGAAGAGAGAAAGCAAGGAAAACGAAGGAAAAGGAGAGTGCCAATAGAAGCCCTCCCCACCCCACCCCACCCCCCACCCCCGAGGAAGAGGCACCAGCAATTACAACAGCGGGCGAAGGTGGCAGTGGATTCTGGCACTCTGGCACTCGTTGCAAAGTGCCATCTATCGAGACCCGGGGGTTGCGTGGGCGGGGAAAGTGGGCGTGTGTGGGCGGCTGGGGGGGGGGAGAAGGAGAAGGAGGAGGATGGGAGAGAAGGAGGAAGAGGAGAGGGAAGGTGGAGGGAAAAGGAGGGGAGAAGGAGGTGGGAGAAGGAGGAGGAGGGACAGGAGGGGGAAGGAGGAGGAGAGACTGGAGGGAGAAGGAGGAGGAGGAGGGAGGAGAAGGAGAAAGGAGGAGGAGGAGGAGGAGGGAAGAGAAGGAGGAGGAGGAAGAGAGGAGAGGGAGGGGGAAGAGGAAAGAGAATGAAGCAAAGGGAGGAGAGAGGAGGAGGAGAGGAGGAGAAGAGAAGGAGTAGGAGGAGGAGGAGGAGGAGGAGGAGGGGGAAAAGGAAGTGTAGGAGGAGGAGGGAGGAAGAGGGGGAGGAGAGAGGAGGAGAAGGAGTAGGAGGAGGAGGAGGAGGGGAAAAGGAAGTGTAGGAGGAGGAGGAGTGGACGAGGGGAGAGAAGGAGGAGGGGGAGGAATAGGAGGAGGGGGAAAAGGAAGTGTAGGAGGAGGAGGAGGAGGAGGAGTAATAAATGTTGCACAGCTCTGTCGAAGGGAAGGTACGTAACGACTTCAACTTCCTGTATGCAAAGTAGAGAGAGGAAGATGAGAGGAAGGAAGGAGGAGGGGAGGAGAGGAGGAGAGGGAAGAGGGAAGAGGGGAAGAGAGAGGAGGGGAGGAGGTGGAGAGGAGAGGGAAGAGGGGAGGAGAGGGAAATAAGGGAAGATGGAAGAGAGAAAGATGAGAGGAAGGAAGGAGGAGGGGAGGAGAGGGAGGAGAGGGAGGAGGGAAGAGGGGAAGAGAGAAGAGGGGAGGAGGGGAGGAGAGGGAAGAGGGAAGAGAGGGAAGAGGGAAGAGGCGAAGAGAGGAAGATGAGAGGGTGGAAGGAATAGGGGAAGAGAGAGGAGGAAGGAAGGTGGAGGGAGGAGGGGAGGAAAGGGAAGAGAGAAGAGGGAAGAGGGGAAGAGGGGAGGAGAGGGAAGAGAGAAAGAGGGGAGGAAGGAAGGTGGAGGGAGGAGGGGGAGGAGGCGAGGAGGGGAGGAAATGGAAGAGGGAAGAGGGGAAGAGGGGAGGAGGGGAGGAGAGGGAAGAGAGAAGAGGGGAGGAAGGAAGGTGGAGGGAGGAGGGGAGGAGGAGGGAAGGAGGGGAAGAAAGTGAAGAGGGGAAGAGAGGAAGATGAGAAGATAGAAAGAAGATGAGAGGAAGGAAGGAGGAGGGGAGGAGAGGGAAAAAAGGGAAGAGGGAAGAGAGGGAGAGAGGAAAATGAGAGGATGGAAGGATGAGGGGAGGAGGGAAGAGAGGAGGAGGGGAAGAGAGAGGAGGGAAGAGGAGAGAAGGAGGAAGAGGAGATGAGGGAAGATAAGGGATTAGGCAAAGATGCGAAAGATAGGAAGGAATGATGGGTGAAAAGATAAAGATAAAAACAAAACAAATAAATAAAATAAGAATAAACAGAAGAGGACCAGAGGAATGCGAGGAAGAGAGAGGGATGGAAAGAACGATATATATATATATATATATATATATATATATATATATATATATATATATATATATATATTATATATATATATATATCATATATATATATATATACATATATATATCATATATATATATATATATATATATATATATATATATATATATATATATATATATATATATATGTATATATATATATATATATATATATATATATATATATATATATATATATATATATATATATATATGCATACATATATATAGATATATAGACAGATAGATAGATAGAGAGAGAGAGGACAAGAAAACGAAAAAGAATTAGAGAAAGAAAGAAAAAGAAAAAGAAAAATGAGGAAAAAGAAAACGAAAAAGAACAGAGAGAAATCGAAAAAGTAAAAAGAAAAGAAAAGAAAGAAACCAAAACAAAGAGAGAAACAAAAAAAGAAGAAAGAAAAAAAGAAAGAAAGAAAGAACAAAAAAAACACCAACGAAATAAGAAGAACAAACACAAACGAAAAACAAAAAGAAAGAAAAGAAAGAAAGAAAAAAGACAAAGGAAGGAAGAAAAAAATAGGAAAAGAAAAAAATAATGAAAAAACACAAACGAAAAAGAAAAAAAAAAAGAAAAAAAAATCACAAACGATAAAGAAAAAGAAAAAAGAAAGAAAGAAAAAAACACAAACGAAAAAGAAAAAGAAAAAAAGAGAGAAAAAACAAACACAAACGAAAGAGAAAAAGAAAAAAGAAAGAAAAAACAAACACAAACGAAAAACAAAAAGAAAGAAAAAAACACAAACGAAAAAGAAAAAGAAAAGGAAAGAAAAAACAAATACAAACGAAAAAGAAAAAAAAAAAACACAAACGAAAAAGAAAAAGAAAAAAGAAAGAAAAAAAGACAAACGAAACAGAAAAAGAAAAACAAAAGGAACAAAACAAACAAAAACGAAAAAGAAAAAGAACGAAAAAAGAAAAAAACAAACACAAACGAAAAAGAAAAAGAAAAAAAAAGAAAAAAAACTCAAACGAAAAAGAAAAAGAAAAAGAAAGAAAAAAACAAACACAAACGAAAGAGAAAAAGAAAGAAAAAATAAAAATAAAACAAACACCAGCCAAACAAGACGTAGTTTTGACTTCCAGAGCCTCCCCGAAGACTTAAGGAAGAGCCTCAAGGACGAGGGAGGCAGAGCAGTCAGCAAGGAGGCCAAGGAGGAGAAGGAGGGAGAGAAGGAAGGAAGGGAGGGAGGGAGGGAGAGGAGGAGGAAAAAGAAGAGGAGGAGGCCAAGGAGGAGGAGGAGGAGGAGGGAGAGAAAGAAGGGATGGAGGGAGGAGGAGAAAGAGGAGGAAAAAAAAGAAGAGGAGGCGAAGGAGGAGGAGGGAGGAATGAGGCGGAAGAGGGAGGAGGAGGAGGAGGGAGAGAAGGGAAGGGAGGGAGGAAGGAGGAGGAGGAGGAAAAGGAAGAAGAAGAGGCGGAGGAAGAGGAGGAGGAGGGACAGAAAGAAGGAAGGGAGGGAGGAGGAGGAGGAGGAGGAGGAAAAGGAAGAAGAGGAGGAGGAGGAGGAAAAAGAAGAAGAGGAGGAGGAGGAAAAAGAAGAAGAGGAGGAGGAGGAAAAAGAAGAAGAGGAGGAGGAGGAAAAAGAAGAAGAAGAGGAGGAGGAAAAAGAAGAAGAGTAGGAGGAGGGATGAGGAGGGAGAGAAAGAAGGAAGAGAGGGAGGAGGAGGAGGAGGTGGAAAAAAGAAGAAGAGGAGGCGAAGGAAGAGGAAGAGGGAGGAGGAGGAAAGGGAGAGAAGGAGGGGAGGGAGGAGGAGGAAGAAGAAAGAAGAGGAGGAGGAGAAGGAAGAGGAAGGGAGAGGAGCAGGAGAAAGGGAACAGAAGAACGAAGAGGAAAAGAAAGAGGAACCAGAACAGAATCGAAAAAATAACGAAAAACACAAAAACACATAACACATGTCAAAAAAAAAAAAAAAAAAAAAAAAAAAAAAAAAAAAAAAAAGAAACAGGAGAAAAAGAAAGAAAAAAAAAACAGAAAGCAATAAAGAAGGGGACGAGAAATGCAATATAGGAAAAAAAAAGAGGAAGAGAGAGATAAACGATTAACCGAGTAACATAGTTCGAAAGACGGAAATAGAGGATAACGAGAGAAGTGAAGAGAGAACAACGTATAAAATGCGATTAAAGACTTCTTGATGGAAGGAAGAGGGGGGAAAGAGGAGGACAAAGAACGAAGAAGAAGGGGAAAATATGAGATAAAGGAAGGGAGAGGAGACACGGCGTGGACAGAGAGCGTAAAGTTTCATAATAAATCGGTCTATTTTCCATTCCCTTTCAAGTCTTCTTTTTCTCTCTCTTTCTTTCTTTCTTTCTTTCTCTCTCTCTCTCCCTCTCTCCCTCTCTCTCTCTCTCATTCCCTCTCTCTCTTTCTTTCTTTCTCTCTCTCTTTCTCTCTCTCTCTCTCTCTCTCTCTCTCTCTCTCTCTCTCTCTCTCTCTCTCTCCTCTCTTCTCTCTCTCTCTCTCTCTCTCTCTCTCTCTCTCTCTCTCACTCTCTCTCTCTCTCTCTCTCTCTCTCTCTCTCTTCTCTCTTTTTACTATATATCTTTTTCCTTCTGATTTCTTGGCTCCTGAAGATGCTTTTTATCTTTCTATCTATCTATCGTATGTTTATCTATCTATCCATCTACCTGTCCGTCTATCTGTCTATCTTTTTGTCTATTTATACATGTATATAACCAAGTGTTTATGTATCTATCTATCGAACTTGTTATGTAGATCGATAAATACTTATCTATCTACATACCGAGATAGATAGATTAACCAATAGATAGATAGATAAACAGACAGTTAGGAAATTTGATAGAAAAATTGGAGAGAAAAAATAGAAAAACGTAAACAAAGAAAGAAAGAAAAAAATGACTTTGAAAACAAAGAAAACGACAGAAAAAAAAATGACTTTAAAATGACTAAAAGAAAAATATTTAAATTTTACGTGTTAATTTCTTGATAAATTGGAAGGAGAACATGAACGAACAGGAGAGAGGAAGAAGAAGAAGAAGAAGAAGAAGAAGAAGAGATGATGAATAAAAAGATGATGAGGAAGATGAAGAAAAAGGAGAAGAAAATGAAGCAGAAGAAGAAGAAGAAAAAGATGAGAAAGAAGAAAGAGAAGAAGATAAGGAGGAAGAAGAAGAAAAAAGGGAAGAAAATGACGATAAAAAAGATAACGAAGAAGGAGAATATATGAAGTAAGAAAGAAAGAGAGAGAGAAAAAAAAAGAATAGCAATGAAATAATGAAAAAAAGAATAACTGGAAAAGAAAGAAAAAAATAATAAAACAGACAAACAACCAAAAATACCAAACAAGCAAGAATAGAAAATAGAAAGTTTGGGAGGAAGACTAAGAGGAAGGTAGGGGGGGGGGTAGGGGAGAGTGAGGGAGAAAACCCAGAAACTTTCTCTCTTCGACTTTCTTGACAAATTGTATGACAAGTGTAAACAAAAAACAAACAAATGAACGAGAAAAAAGTCCTTTGTCAAATGGAGAAAGCAAACAAAGTAAAAAATAGATAAATAAATAAATAAATATATAAATATATAGATCGAGAATTTTTTTTTGTCAAACGGAGAAAGCAAACAAAGTAAAAAAAAAATAGATAAATAAATAAATAAATAAATAAATGGATAGATAAATAAATAAATAAGTAAAAACGCGAAGGAGGGGTGGATGGGGGAGGGGGAGTAGGGTCCAGAGGAAGGGGGAGGGGGAGGGGGACACTGAATTTTATCTCGCAGGAAAATAGATAAATAAATAAAAATAGATAGATGGATAAATAAATAAATAAAAAATGCGAAGGAGGGGTGGAAGGGGGAGGGGGGGGACACTGAATTTCATCTCACAAGAAGAAAAAAAAGATAAAAAAATAAATAACAATAATAAAAATAAAACGAACTGGATATAAAGACAAACGAAGGAATCAAAACAGTCAAAAAAGAGAGGAAAACGTAGGAGCGATAAAAGTGGAAGAACTAAGTCAAATAAATAAACAAGAAATAAAGATCCCGCTAAACAGTCACTCAAAACAAACAAACAAACATACAAACACACACACACAAAAATAGAACAGTGAAGGGTGGAATGGAACAAGGAAGGGAGAAGAAATGGAACAAATGAAAAAAAAAAGAAATTTAAAAATCCTTGGATAAACAAACAACTCAACAAGACAAACAAACAAGGATAAACAAACAACTATCAAGACAAACAAACAAACATACAAAAAAACGGAAATGTTACAAATGAAAAAAAAGAAAGAAATGTTAAAATCCTGGAATAAACAAACAACTCAACAAGACAACCAATCAAAAAACATACAAAAAACCCGGTAAGTGGAACAAATGAAAAAAGAAAGAAAATTAAAATCTTGGGATAAACAAACAACTAACAAGACAAACAAACAAACAAACAAACAAAAAACAAACAATAAAACACAACAGTGAAGGAGGCGATGGAGCAGGGTTGGGGGGGGGGTGATGGGGGGGGGGCATGTAGGCCTAC
>NC_091568.1:7536732-7539232 GCF_042767895.1 Penaeus vannamei
AGGGGGGGCAGGTGGAGGAGGAGGAGGAGGAGGAGGAGGAGGAGAGAGAGACAGACAGACAGAGAGAGACACAGAAACAGACAGACAGACAGACAAACAAACAAACACACAGAAAGAGAGGGAAAGCAAGAAGGGAGAAGAAGGAAGGAATGAAAATGTATATTTCTTCCCTCCTTCCCTTTCACGCCTTGCAATCCATCATTCATTTTCGTTTTCTCTTATTGTGTTTCGCCAGAAAGTGTGATGGTGAAAGATGGTGAAATGCTAATGTTCTCATGTTTTTTTTTTTTTAAGGGGGGGGAAGGGGGGAATGGGGTATTGAGTGTATATGAAATCTTGTTTCTGTCTATCGGCCTGTCTCTCTCTCTCTCTTTCTTTCTTTCTCTCCCTCTATCTCTCTCTGTGTTTCTGTTTCTCTCTCTCTTTCCCTCTCTTTTGCTTTCTCTCTCTCTCTTCCTGACTCTCTTTTTGTCTGCCCAGCCTCTCTCTCTTTCCCTCTCTTTTGCTTTCTCTCTCTCTCTTCCTGACTCTCTTTTTGTCTGCCCAGCCTCTCTCTCTCTCTTTCTTCCTACCCCTCTGTCTCTCTCTCTCTCTCTCTCTCTAACTCACTCCCCTCTTCTATATCCACACCCCCTCCCCTCTCACCCTCTATGTTTTTTTCCCTTCCCCCTATCGCTTTTCAAGTTTTATTTTCCTTTTTTTTATCCTTTTTTTTTGAGGGGAGGGGGGTGGGGGGGGGGGTTATGGGACTGGCTTTAGAAAATCCCAGTTGATTCCGTGTAAAGGTGTTTGTGCAGAGAGTCCAAAACTTAAGTCCAAAACTAGATCTTCGCGTTCGTCAAAGGAGAAGAAATTCGCCGGGGAAAATTTACGAAGACAGAGAGAAGCAAACGCAAAAAAAAAAAAAAAAAAAAAATTTGGAAACAGTAAGAAAAAAATAATAAAAAATAAAAGTTATCGTATCGCGTTTCCAGAGGTAAGATGATATACATATTTCTCTTCTTTTTATTCTTTTTCATTTTCCCTTCTCTTTACTTCGTGAATAAAAATTAGCCTTGTCTTAGAGGAAGTTAATAGTCCAAGGAAGCTTCAAAGATGGAGTCGAGAGGAAGTTAAAGCTTTGATCCGAAGTCTTTGATTATTATTCATATTTGGAATCGTGGAAGAGAGGTCGCTATGGACTCAAAATGTATATATATATCTGAAGGTCTTCTTTTGTCGTCTGTTTCGAGTTTTTTGTATTTTGTGGAGTACTTTGAGAAATGTTTTTTTTTTTTTTTTTTTTTTTTGTCTTGTTGACGTTTTGGGTTGAGGAAGACACTGTTGGGGATACGAAAAGGGGTGTTGTTGGTTTGTGTGTGTGTGTTTGTTTGTTTGTTTCTTTCTCTTTCTCTCTGTCTATTCCATTTTTGTTCGTGCTCTCTCTCTAGATTCTCTCTCTCTCTCTATCTCTCTCTCTATATATCTTCTCTCTCTCTTTCTATGTCTATCTATCAATCTATCTGTCTATCTATCCATCTGTCTATCTGTCTATCTTCTCTTTCTCTCTCATTTTCTTACTCTCTCTCCCTCCCATCCTCTCTCCCTCTCTCTCTCTTTCTCTATCTCTCTCTCTCTCTCTCTCTCTCTCTCTCTCTCTCTCTCTCTCTCTCCCTCTCTCTCTCTTTCTCTATCTCTCTTTCTCTCTCTCTTTCCTTCCTTCCCCCCTCCCTTCTTTCTCTCTTTATCTATCTACCTATCCCTTTCTCTGTCTGTAGTGTCTACCGACATATCTCCTTCTCCATTCCTTAATCCCTCTCCTCCGCCTCCTCCTCCAAGTTTCTTATCCTTCTTTATCCTCTTGTCTTCCTCTTATTCTCTTCTTAAATTCTCGCTCTCTTTCTCTTTCTCGTATCCTTATTTAAGTATTTATTTGTTTTTTCCTCTTCATTTGTTTCGATTAAAAAATATACATTGGTTATCATCGTTATTAATCTGTTATCGCTTTTTTGAGTTTATATTTCTATATTTATTGTTATTATTATTATTGTTGTTGTTTTTGTTTCGTTGTCTCTGCTCTTGTTGCTTCACTTCCTGTTCCTTTTCTCCTCCTTGTTCATTCTTGCTCTTATTCCTTTTTTTTCTTAATATTCTTGTATTTCTATTTCTCTCGCCCTTCTCTTCTTCCTTCAAATCATTTCCATTATTCTGTTTCTTCATTTTTTTCTCTCTTCTCCTTCCCCCTGACTTTTTTTGTCTTTCTTCCTCCTTTCCCTTCCTCCGCTACTTTCTATTCCTCCTTCTCCTCCACCTCCTCTTCTTTCTCCACCACAATCACCACCAACACCTCTACTTCCTCCTCCTCCTCCTCCCTCTCTTTCTTCTCTACCTCCGCCTTGTTGTCCTCCTTACCCTCCTTTTCCTCTTCCTCCTCCACCATCACCACCTACCTTTCCTCCTCCTTCTCCTTCACCTCCACTACCAAAACCACCACCACTACCTCTTCCTCCTCCACCACTAC
>NC_091568.1:7544232-7546732 GCF_042767895.1 Penaeus vannamei
AGAGAAAGAGAAAGAGAGAGAAAGATCGAGTATGCACGGTGATGTGCATGTATCAGTCTATGTACGTCTTTTGCGTGTGCGTTTGTTCGAGAAAGAGAGAGAAAGAGAGAGAAAGAGAAAGAAAAAGAGAGAGAAAGATCGAGTATGCACGCTGATGTGCATGTATCAGTCTATGTACGTCTTTTGCGTGTGCGTTTGTTCGAGAAAGTGAGAGAAAGAGAGAGAAAGAGAGAGAAAGAGAAAGAGAAAGAAAAAGAGAGAGAAAGATCGAGTATGCACGCTGATGTGCATGTATCAGTCTATGTACGTCTTTTGCGTGTGCGTTTGTTCGAGAAAGAGAGAGAAAGAGAGAGAAAGAGAAAGAGAGAGAAAGAGAAAGAGAAAGAGAGAGAAAGATCGAGTATGCACGCTGATGTGCATGTATCAGTCTATGTACGTCTTTTGCGTGTGTTTGTTCGAGAAAGAGAGAGAAAGAGAGAGAAAGAGAAAGAGAGAGAAAGAGAAAGAAAAAGAGAGAGAAAGATCGAGTCTGCACGCTGATGTGCATGTATCAGTCTATGTACGTCTTTTGCGTGTGCGTTTGTTCGAGAAAGAGAGAGAAAGAGAGAGAAAGAGAAAGAGAGAGAAAGAGAAAGAAAAAGAGAGAGAAAGATCGAGTCTGCACGCTGATGTGCATGTATCAGTCTATGTACGTCTTTTGCGTGTGCGTTTGTTCGAGAAGGAGAGAGAAAGAGAGAGAAAGAGAGAAGAGAAGAGAGAGAGAAAAAGATAAGAGAAGAGAGAAGACAAAGAGAAAAAGAAAGAGAGAGAAAGATCGAGTATGCACGCTGGTGTGCATGTATGTCTATGTACGTCTTTTGCGTGTGCGTTTGTTCGAGAAAGAGAGAGAAAGAAAGAGAAAGAGAGAAAGAGAAAGAGAAAGAGAGGAGAAAGAGAGAAGAGAAAGAGAGAGAGAAAGAGAGTAGAGAAAAAGAGAGTAAGAGAGAGAAAGAGAGAGAAAGAGAAAGAGAGAGAAAGAGAAAGAGAAAGAGAGAGAAAGATCGAGTATGCACGGTGATGTGCATGTATCAGTCTATGTACGTCTTTTGCGTGTGCGTTTGTTCGAGAAAGAGAGAGAAAGAGAGAGGAAGAGAGAGGAAGAGAGAGAAAGAGAGAAAGAGAAGAAAAAGAGAGAGAAAGAGAGATAAGAGAAAGAGAGAAAAACAGAGAAAGAGAGAGAAAAAGGGAGAAAAAAAGAGAAAGAGAGAAGAGAAAGAAAGAGAGAAAGATCAAGTATACACACTGACGTACATGTATCAATCTATATACATCTTTTATATGTACGTTTACACATGCGTTCCTACATCTCTCGGTCCCTCCACGTGCATTTCCACACACCAACGCGCATTTCCACGCAGCAATTATATAATAGTCTAAGAAAGTTTTAAAACACGTGCGATTTCCTTAAAATTGGCACTATTTCCTTCAGGCAAAGTAGGTCACACATCCGCGGTATAAAGCATGTGACCTGAGGGGAAAAATGAAGGAAGAAAGAGGAAGAGAGGAGGGGGAGAAAAAGAAAAGGAGAAAAAGAAAAGGGAAAAAAATGAAATGAAATAGAGGAAAAATAATAATTACAAAGACAAAAAAAGGGATAGATAATGGAAAGCGAAACACAAAAAAGAATAAAGGCAAAAAAGAAAAAAAAAGAAAATATAAAGAAAAATAACGAAAAAGGAAAAAATAGAAAAAAAGGAGGAACCACAAAAGGGAGAAAGAATAGAGAGGAAACTTTGAATAAGGTAAAATAAAGAAAGAGGAAGAGAAGAAGGGGAGAAAAAGAAAAGGAGAAAAATAAAAAAAATAAAATGGAGAAAAAAATAAGAAAGACAAAAAAGGGATATATAATGGAAAACGAAACATAAAAAAGAATAAAGGCAACAAAAAAAAAGAAAAAACAGAAAATATAAAGATAAATAACGAAAAAGGAAAAAATAGAAACAAAGGAGGAACCACAAAAGGGAGAAAGAATGGAGAGGAAACTTTGAATAAGGTAAAAAAAAAAAAAAAAGACAAAAGTGGAGAAAAAAAAAAACACCACAAAGAAAGGAGAAGGAAAATGGAAAATAGGGGACAACGAATAAGAGACAGAGGGGGGAAGGGAAGACGGAAGAGAAGAAAGAGGAGGGAAGGGAAAATGGAAGAGAAGAAAGAGGGGGGAAGGGAAGAAGGAAGAAGAGAGGAAAGGGGACTATGGAAGCAATAAAAAGGAGATGGAAGAGAAGAGAGAAGAAGAAAGAGGGAAGAAAATAGATAAAGAAGGAGAACGAGGAGGAGGGAAAAGAAAGGAAAGGGAATGAAAGAGAACGGAAGAAACGGAAGAGAAAGAACAGAGGAGGAGGATAAAAGGAAGAGAGAGAAACGAATGAACGAGAAACGAAAAGGAAATGAAGAAAGCGGAATGAATGAAGGGAGAGAAAATAAAGAGAGATGGAAGGAAGAGAAGAGAGAAAAGAGAAGA
>NC_091568.1:7561732-7574232 GCF_042767895.1 Penaeus vannamei
GCCGGGTTGGTGGGTGCGGGATACTGGCCTTTATGCACGCTGATACGTGCTTGGATACGCACACCGTTATGGGAGGGGTATATATATATATATATATATATATATATATATATATAGATAGATAGATAGATAGATAGATATTGATATAGTTATGCATGCATATAAGTATGTGCACACACACACACACACACACACACACACACACACACACACACACACACACACACACACACACACACACACATATATATATATATATATATATACATATATATATATATATATATATATATATATATATATATATATACAGACATACATACATGCATATATGTATATATATATATATATATATATATATATATATATTATATATATATATAAATATACATATACATATATATATATATATATATATATGTATATATATATATATATAGATATATATATATATATATGTGTGTGTGTGTGTGTGTGTGTGTGTGTGTGTGTGTGTAAAAGAAAGATAGAAAAAGAAACTGTAATAAGTGAAAGAGAGAAAGAAAAAAAACGGGAGACAGGGAGAGAGAAGCAAATCGAAGGAGAGGAAAGCGAGAGAGATAAAGAAGAGAGAAAGAGGGAGAGGCCAAGAGCAGAAGCAGAGTGAGGGAGAGAGAGAGAGGGATGTGAAAGGGGGTAGGGGTGAGGGAGAGAAAGGGGGGGGGGTGTATAGCGGCAGATTCTTACGTAGAAAAATATCTTTCATTGTCTCAAAATATATATTTTTAAATGTATTATGTTAATCATTATTATTATTATTATTATCATTATTATTATTATTATTATTATTATTATCATTATTATTATTATTATTATTATTACTATTATCATTATCTGCATTATCATTATTATCATTACTATTATCACTATCATTATTATCGTTATTATTCTTAATGTTATTTTTATTACTATTATCATTATCATTGTTATAATTATCATTCTTACTGTTATTGTTATTACTTTTATCATTGTCATTATCATTAGTAGTAGTTTTATTGTCCTTAATACCATTATTATTATTGTTATTATCAGTATCATTATCATTATTATTCTCATTACCATCTTCGTTATCATAATTATCATTGTTATCGTTATTATTATATTCATTTTTGTTGTTACTAGTATCGTTATTATCATTATTATCGTCATTATCATTATCATTGTTAGTACCACTATCAATATCAATATCATCATTATTTTTTTGTTCTTCTTCTTTTGATCATCACCATTGCTAGAGAGAGAGAGAGAGAGAGAGAGAGAGAGAGAGAGAGAGAGAGAGAGAGAGAAAGAGAGAGAGAGAAAGAAAGAGAAAGAGAAAGAGAGAGAGGGGGGGAGGAGAGACAGACAGACAGAGATCGAGAGAGAGAGAGAGATAGACAGGTAGAAATTGATAGATAGATAGAGATAGATCAAGAGAGAGAGAGAGAGAGAGAGAGAGAGAGAGAGAGAGAGAGAGAGAGAGAGAGAGAGAGAGAGAGAGAGAGAGAGAGAGAGAGAGAGAGAGAGAGAGAGAGAGAGAGAGAGAGAGAGAGAAGAGACAGACACAGAGAGATAGATGGATAAATAGACAGGCAGAAATAGATAGACAGAGACAGGCAGAAATAGATAGATAGATAGATAGACAAAGAGAGAGAGAGAGAGAGAGAGAGAACGAGGAGAGAGAGAGAGTAGAGAGAACGAGAGAGAAAGAGCGAAACGAGAGAGAGAGAGAGAGAGAGAGAGAGAGAAAGAAATTTATATATATATATATATATATATATATATATATATATATATATATATATATATATATGTATATATATATATATATATATATATATATATATATATATATATATATATATATATATAGAGAGAGAGAGAGAGAGAGAGAGAGAGAAAGAGAGAGAAAGAGAGAGAGAGAGAGAGTAAGAGAGAGAGAAAAAAAAATGAATGATCACCATGAAACCAGAAAAGACACGATGTTTTTAAACCAATGTGTCAGATATCCAAGTCCGTGACAAGTAAAGTATCTATATTCATAAGTTTATTTTCAGGTCTTCTCTACATCTATTCGTCTTTGCATAATCACCTTGGCAAAGTGATTCATTAAAGAAATCTTTGTATTAGTACTTTGGGCATGCATCGTCTTGGCAATTTGCATATTAATTACCTTCTCGTGTGTTGCTATTATCACTATCATTATCGTAGGCATTATCTTTATCGTTGTTGTTATTGTTATCATTATGTGTTGTATCTAATTAACAGTTAGTTTTGTATATGTTACTACAAATGCGCTTACATTTTAATTACCCTCATTGTCTCAAAATATCTTTATTTAAATGTATCATGTGGATCATCACTATTATCATCATTATCTGCATTATTATTATTATCATTACTATTATCACTATCATCATTATCATGTATAAGCATATATTTACAGTTTTAAGGACAAACGCATATACAGTTTCTAAAACACACACGAATACATATGCACGCACATACACAGATACACATGCATAAATACAGCACAGAAGCAGAAACACACTCAAAAACAAACAAACATACACCTTTAAACAAACACTTCTAAACAAACACCTTTAAACAAACAAACAAACACTTCTATACTAACATATAAACAAACACCTTTAAACAAACAAACAAACAAACACTTCTATACTAACATATAAACAAACACCTTTAAACAAACAAACACTTCTAAACAAACATATTAACAAACACTTTTAAACAAACACAAACACCTTCAAACAAACAAACAAACACAAACACTGACACCCACGCATACATTATGAGACAAAATCCAATCCAAAGAGACCAATTGCATCAATTTCAATCTAAAATAGTTTACAGATTAGACACGCCATTATGTCGAGGTACAAACAACCATTAGACCGCTGTAAATCACCCATTTTTTTTTATGGCGGATAAATTAATGATTCAATTTTTTTTCTCCTTTCTCCTTTTTTTCTAGGTATGTGACCATGAATCCGGCGAGGGAAAAAAAATGGAAGTTTATAACGGTAAACCAATATGGTGTGTAAACCGGTGTTGCAAGAGGTGTAAAAGTGTCACACAAACTATGGGATTTGGCAACAGCGCGCCGGTACAATGACGTTCGTTCAGGTAAGCTGTTATTGATTTTGTTTTCTGTTTTTGTTTTTTCTTTTCTTTTTTGGGTAAAGTGAAAAAAAGGGAAAAAAATCGAGGTTTGCAAACTTTAGAGGCAAATAAATAATAACGATTGTAAGGACTCTTATGTTACTATAGAGGTTTATTCTGTTTTTTATCTTTTATTTTTTTCTTAGATGAAGTGAACGAGAAAAAAAGAGAGTTTAAAACTTAAATAAATGATAACGATTCTAAAGACTCTTTATGTTATTATAGAAATTTATTATTTTTCTTATTCATCTATTTTTTTTTATCTTTTTATTAGATGGAGAGAGAGAGAGAGAGAGAGAGAGAGAGAGAGAGAGAGAGAGAGAGAGAGAGAGAGAGAGAGAGAGAGAGAGAGAAGAGAGGTTTGCAAGCTTTAAAAGAAAATGAATTATAACTATAGTAAGGATTTTTGTGCCACTTCAGAGGTATACGAAAAACGAACAATAAAAATAAATTACTTTTATGCATGAACTGAAGAAAATATATCCGTGTAGAAGTTTGCAAGTTTTAAAGGCGAGTGAATAATAAGATATAAAAATAACTTTTAAATCACTTGAAAGATTAATATAAGAACGTACATTTTTCTTTCATAACTACTATATATTACATTGATAAAAGAGAGAAAAGAAATAACATAATAACTAATAAAATCAATAACAGAAGAAAGAAGCAGAAACCCATTGAATTATTGGCCAAGCGTGAACGAAATATCTTTCTGAAATGCGTTACAAGGGCGCCTGGTCCGGTTGAATATTCATAAGTATGGAGATTGTCCCGCCATGGTGGTTGGTCAGTTTCAAGGGATCACGGGCCCAAAATATTTAACATAATCGTACTTTGAAAGATTCTAGTGAAAGGAAGAGAGAGTATTTATACTTATACTTATGCGTGGGGATCTGTTTGTTTAATATATACTCGACTTAACCACGAAATGAATGAATACGTGAGGTATGATTCCGTCAGCCATCATTTTTTTTTTCCCGCCAATTTCACTCCGTCTCGAAATCCAAGATGGCGGCCGAAGGAGAGTACGAACCGTCAATATTTCATTCGTTGAAGTAACATGATTCCCCGAATTACTTTTCCCCTCATACTTCATGTTTCTGAGAAAATGAAAAAAAAAAGTTTAAGATTCAGAAGAAAAGGAAATGGCAGAAGAGTTATGTCTCTATGTATATATGTATATTTTCATGTTTTTTTTAATTACTTACACTTAAACATAGTTTATGTTTATGCGTATAGATAAATAAGATAGATAAATAGTCTCTCTCTCTTTCTTTATCTTTCCATAGTCTGTCTCTCTCTCTCTCTCTTTTTCTCTCTCTCTCTCTCTCTCTCTCTCTCTCTCTCTCTCTCTCTCTCTCTCTCTCTCTCTCTCTCTCTCTCTCTCTCTCCTCCCTCTCCTTCTCTCTCTCCCTCCCTCCCTCCCTCTCCTATCTCTCTATCTCTCTCTTTCCCTCCCTCCCTGCCTCCCTCTTCTATCTCTCTCTCCCTCTCTCCCCCTCTCTCTCTATCTATCTATCTCTTTCTCCATCTATCACACATACGTTACTTCGCACATATACGTTCCATCCTCGACCGAGCTAAGTGTCCGAAAGCGTCCAAAATTGGCCTCGAAAAGCCGCATTTAAGTATTAATAATTCTTTCGAGATAAATGAAGCTCAGACGTGACTGCTCTAAAACCTTGAGGGATTTTATAAAGAAATATTTATTCGATATGTCCTTTCTGCCTTTTTTTCTTTTGTTTTTCTTTTTTTTTTTAGATTTCTCGAAAAAAAATCGTCAGGATTTTCGTTCTATTTTCGTTTTGTTGTTTGTGTTTTTTTTTTTGTTTTTTGTTTTTTTAATGATTTATGATTCTCCGAAATGTTTGAAATTCGCGTTCTTGTTTTTTTTCTCTCTCTCTTTCTTATTTTTCTTTATTTCTCTTTGACTTTTTAATTCTTCTTTCTTTTTTTGCTGTTTGCGTTTCTTCACTCCTTTTATTTACCTTCTTCCCGTTTTCGTTCTTTTGATTTCAAACTTTTTTCGTCTTTCTTCTATTCTTTTTTCTCTTCCTTCTTCTCTTACTCCTTTTCCTCCTTCGTCATGCTCTTCATTATCTCCTTTATTTTCTTCCTTCTTCCTCCTTTCTTTTCCTCCCCATCATCTTCTTCCCTCCTCATTATTTTTCCTCCCCATCATCTTCTTCCCTCCTCATTATTTTTCTTCCCTCCCTTCCCTCCCTCCCTCCTTCTCTCCCTCCCTTCCCTTCCCTTCCCATCCCTCACTCCCTCCCTCCCTTCCCTCCCTCCACTCCCTTCCCTTCCCTCCTTCCCTCCTTTCCCCCTCCTCCCTTCCCCCCTCCCTCCCTTCCCTCCCTCCCTCCCTTCCCTCCCTTCCCTTCCTCCTTCCCTTCCTCCCTCCCTTCCCTCCCTCCCTCCCTCCCTTCCCTCCTTCCCCTCCTTCCCTCCCTCCCTTCCCTCCCTCCTTCTCTTTCTCTCTCTCCTTCAGTGACCTCCGTTGACTCCTGTGAACGCGTGTGTGACTATGAATAATTAATGATATTCACCCTCGCATTCCTCCATCGTTTAAGATGAACTAATATGCACTCACTCACTCACTGATTTATTCATTCACTCACTCACTCACTCACTGATTCATTCACTCACTCACTCACTCACTGATTTATTCACTCACTCACTCACTGATCTATTCATTCACTCACTCACTCACTCACTGATTTATTAACTCACTCACTCACTCACTGATTTATTCATTCACTCACTCACTCACTGATTTATTCATTCACTCACTCACTCACTGATTTATTCATTCACTCACTCACTCACTGATTTATTCATTCACTCACTCACTGATTTATTCATTCACTCACTCACTGATTTATTCACTCACTCACTCACTGATTTATTCATTCACTCACGCACTGACTTATTCATTCACTCACTCACTCACTGATTTATTCATTCACTCACTCACTGATTTATTCATTCACTCACTCACTGATTTATTCATTCACTCACTCACTGATTTATTCATTCACTCACTCACTCACTGATTTATTCATTCACTCACTCACTGATTTATTCATTCACTCACTCACTCACTGATTTATTCATTCACTCACTCACTCACTCACTGATTTATTCATTCACTCACTCACTCACTGATTTATTCATTCACTCACTCACTCACTGATTTATTCACTCACTCACTCACTCACTGATTTATTCATTCACTCACTCACTCACTGATTTATTCATTCACTCACTCACTCACTGATTTATTCATTCACTCACTCACTCACTGATTTATTCATTCACTCACTCACTCACTCACTGATTTATTCATTCACTCACTCACTCACTGATTTATTCATTCACTCACTCACTCACTGATTTATTCATTCACTCACTCACTCACTGATTTATTCATTCACTCACTCACTCACTAATTCAGATCACTCACCCACTATTCATTCACTCACTCACTCACTGATTTATTCATTCACTCACTCACTGATTTATTCATTCACTCACTCACTCACAGATTTATTCATTCACTCACTCACTCACTTATTTATTCATTCACTCACTCACTCACTGATTTATTCATTCACTCACTCACTGATTTATTCACTCACTCACTCACTCACAGATTTATTCATTCACTCACTCACTCACTGATTTATTCATTCACTCACTCACTCACAGATTTATTCATTCACTCACTCACTCACTGATTTATTCATTCACTCACTCACTCACTGATTTATTCATTCACTCACTCACCCACTGATTCATTCACTCACTCACTCACTCACTGATTTATTCATTCACTCACTCACTCACTGATTTATTCATTCACTCACTCACCCACTGATTCATTCACTCACTCACTCACTCACTGATTTATTCATTCACTCACTCACTCACTCACTGATTTATTCATTCACTCACTCACTCACTGATTTATTCATTCACTCACTCACCCACTGATTCATTCACTCACTCACTCACTCACTGATTTATTCATTCACTCACTCACTCACTCACTGATTTATTCATTCACTCACTCACTCACTGATTTATTCATTCACTCACTCACCCACTGATTCATTCACTCACTCACTCACTCACTGATTTATTCATTCACTCACTCACTCACTGATTTATTCATTCACTCACTCACCCACTGATTCATTCACTCACTCACTCACTCACTGATTTATTCATTCACTCACTCACTCACTCACTGATTTATTCATTCACTCACTCACTCACTGATTTATTCATTCACTCACTCACCCACTGATTCATTCACTCACTCACCCACTGATTTATTCATTCACTCACTCACTCACTCACTGATTTATTCATTCACTCACTCACTCACTGATTTATTAATTCACTCGCTCACCCACTGATTCATTCACTCACTCACTCACTCACTGATTTATTCATTCACTCACTCACTCACTCACTGATTTATTCATTCACTCACTCATTCACTGATTTATTCATTCACTCACTCACTCACTCACTGATTTATTCATTCACCACCATCACCCACTGATTCATTCACTCACTCACTCACTCACTGATTTATTCATTTCCTCACTCACTGATTTATTCATTCACTCACTCACTCACTCTGATTTATTCATTCACCACTCACCCACTGATTCATTCACTCACTCACTAATTCACTGATTTATTCATTCACTCGCTCTGCTCACTGGATTTATTCATTCACTCACCACTCTCACTGATTTATTCAATTCACTCGCTCACTCACACTCACCACTCTGATTTATTCATTCACTCCCTCACTCACTCCCTCATTTTTTCATTCACTCACTCACTCACTGATTTATTCATTCACTCACTCACTCACTGATTTATTCATTCACTCACTCACTCACTCACTGATTTATTCATTCACTCACTCACTCACTCACTGATTTATTCATTCACTCACTCACTCACTGATTTATTCATTCACTCACTCACTCACTGATTTATTCATTCACTCACTCACTCACTGATTTATTCATTCACTCACTCACTCACTCACTGATTTATTCATTCACTCACTCACTCACTGATTTATTCATTCACTCACTCACTCACTGATTTATTCATTCACTCACTCACTGATTTATTCATTCACTCACTCACTGATTTATTCATTCACTCACTCACTCACTGATTTATTCATTCACTCACTCACTCACTGATTTATTCATTCACTCACTCACTGATTTATTCATTCACTCACTCACTCACTGATTTATTCATTCACTCACTCACTGATTTATTCATTCACTCACTCACTCACTGATTTATTCATTCACTCACTCACTCACTGATTTATTCATTCACTCACTCACTCACTGATTTATTCATTCACTCACTCACTCACTGATTTATTCATTCACTCACTCACTCACTCACTGATTTATTCATTCACTCACTCACTCACTCACTGATTTATTCACTCACTCACTCACTCACTGATTTATCATTCACTCACTCACTCACTGATTTATTCATTCACTCACTCACTCACTGATTTATTCACTCACTCACTCACTCACTGATTTATTCATTCACTCACTCACTCACTGATTTATTCATTCACTCACTCACTCACTGATTTATTCATTCACTCACTCACTGATTTATTCATTCACTCACTCACTCACTGATTTATTCATTCACTCACTCACTGATTTATTCATTCACTCACTCACTCACTGATTTATTCACTCACTCACTCACTCACTGATTTATCATTCACTCACTCACTCACTGATTTATTCATTCACTCACTCACTCACTCACTGATTTATTCATTCACTCACTCACTCACTCACTGATTTATTCATTCACTCACTCATTCACTGATTTATTCATTCACTCACTCACTCACTCACTGATTTATTCATTCACTCACTCACTGATTTATTCATTCACTCACTCACTCACTCACTGATTTATTCACTCACTCACTCACTGATTTATTCATTCACTCACTCACTCACTCACTGATTTATTCACTCACTCACTCACTGATTTATTCACTCACTCACTCACTGATTTATTCACTCACTCACTCACTGATTTATTCACTCACTCACTCACTCAATGATTTATTCATTCACTCACTCACTCACTGATTTATTCACTCACTCACTTACTCACTGATTTATTCATTCACTCACTCACTGATTTATTCACTCACTCACTGATTTATTCATTCACTCACTCACTCACTGATTTATTCATTCACTCACTCACTCACTGATTTAGCATTCACTCACTCACTCACTCACTGATTTATTCATTCACTCACTCACTCACTGATTTATTAATTCACTCACTCACTCAATGATTTATTCATTCACTCACTCACTCACTGATTTATTCACTCACTCACTTACTCACTGATTTATTCATTCACTCACTCACTGATTTATTCAATCACTCACTCACTCACTGATTTATTCATTCACTCACTCACTCACTGATTTATTCATTCACTCACTCACTCACTGATTTATTCATTCACTCACTCACTCACTGATTTATTCATTCACTCACTCACTGATTTATTCATTCACTCACTCACTGATTTATTCATTCACTCACTCACTGATTTATTCATTCACTCACTCACTGATTTATTCATTCACTCACTCACTCACACTGATTTATCATTCACTCACTCACTCACTGATTTATTCATTCACTCACTCACTGATTTATCATTCACTCTCACTCACTCACTAATTTATCATTCACTCACTCACTCACTGATTTATCATTCACTCACTCACTCACTGATTTATTCATTCACTCACTCACTCTATGACTCGTTATATACTCATTTGCTTACCTTCTTACTCGTCATTTACTCATTTACCTGCCTGCTGGGTAAGTATTCACTCTGATTCACTTATTCGTTGACTCATTATGCACTCACTCAATTCCTCGCTGACTCATTATGTACTCATTATTCATTAACGAGAAAGAGGGGAAAAAAGACGAAGAAGAGAGAAAAGAAAGATGAAGAAAAGAGATAAGAAAGATCAAGAAAAAGAGAAAGTAAAATACGTAGCGAGAAGAAAGATGTTAAGCAATGAGAAAGAAAGAAAGAAAAAAATGGAAAAGAAAGAGAACCAAGACGAAAAAACAAAGAGGAAGAAAAGAGAAAAAATAAATAAAAAGAAAGAATATAAAGAAAACCAAGACGAAAAAGAAAAGAAAAAAGACAAAAACAGAGAGGAGGAGGAAGAAGAAGAAGAAGACGAAGAAGAAGAAGAAGAAGCAGAAGAAGGAGAAGAAGAAGAAAGAGAAGAAGAAAAAGAAGAAAAGAATAAGAAGAACAAAAAGAAAAAGAAGAAGAAGAAGAAAAAAAAGAAGAGGAGGAGGAGGAGGAAGAAGAAGAAGAGGAAGAAGGAAAGGGAGAAGAAGAGGAATAAGAAGAAGAAGAGGAAGAAGGAGAAGAAGACGAAGATGATGAAGAAGACGAAGGAAGAAGAAGAAAGAAGATGAAGACGAAGAAAGAAGAAGAAGAAAAATAAAAAAGAAGATGAAGATGAAGAAGAAGAGGAAGAAGAAGAAGAAGAAGAAAAGAGAGAGAGAGAAAAAAGGGAGGAGGAGGAGGGGGAAGAGGAGGAGGAGGGGATGGAAGAGGAAGAAGAAGAAGAAGAAGAAGAAAAAGTAAAAGAAAAAGAAGAGAAAAAGAAAAAGAAAAGGGGAAAGGAAGAAGAGGAGGAGGAAGAGGAAGAGGAGGAAGGGGAAGGAGGAAGGAGGGAGATGGAAGGAAGGAGGGGGAGGATGGAGGGAGGAGGAAGGAGGAGGGGAGGGAGGAGGAGGAAGGAGGAGGGAGGGGGATGGAAGGAGGGGGAGGGGGAGGGGAAGGAGGGGGAGGGGGAGGGGGATGGAAGGAGGAGGAGGGAGGGGATTAAGGGAGGAGGATGGAGGAGGAAGGAGGGGATGGAGGGAGGAGGAGGAGGGGGGAGAGAGGGGAGAGGAGGGGGAGGGGGATGGAAGGAGGAGGGGGAGGGGAGGAGGAGGGGCAGGGGGATGGAAGGGAGGGGGAGGGAGGGGGAGGGGGAGAGGGGGAGGAGGGGAGGAGGATGGAAGGAGGAAGGGGAGGGGGATGGAAGGAGGAGGGGAGGAGGGAGGGAAGGAAGGAGGAGGGGAGGAGGGAGGGATGGAAGGAGGAGGGGAGGGGGAAGGGGAGGGGGATGGAAGGAGGAGGGGGAAGAGGAGGGGGATGGAAGGAGGAGGGGGAAGAGGAGGAGGATGGAAGGAAGAGGGGAGGGGAGGGGGAAGGAGGAGGGGGAGGGGATGGAAGGAGGATAAGGGGGAGGGAGGAGGAGGAGGAGGAGGAGGAGAAGAGGATGGAAGGAGGATGGAAGGAGGAGGGGGAGGAGGGATATGGAGGAAGAGGAGGAGGAGGATGGAAGGAGGAGGAGGAGGGGGAGGGGAAGGAGGAGGAGGAAGAGGAGAGGGAGGGAGGGGAGGAAGGAGGATGGAAGGAGGAAGAGGAGGAGGGGAGGGGGAAGGGGAAGAAGAGGGAGGGGGGATGGAAGGAGGAAGATGAAGGGGAGGCGGAGGACGAGGAGGAAGGAGGAGGAGGGGGGAAGAGGGGGAGGAGGAGGAGGAGGAGAAGGATGGAAGGAGGAAGAGGAAAGGGAGGGGGAAGAGGAGGAGGGGGGGAGGAGGGAGGTGGAGGATGGAGAAGGAGGAGGGGGGAGGGAGAGGAGGAAGGAAGGAAAATAGGAGGAGGAGGAAAAGGAAAAGGAGGAAAATGAGGAGGAGGAGGAGAAGAAAAATGAGGAAGAGGAGGAGGAGGAGAAGGAAGAGGAGATGAATAAGAGGAAGAGGAGAGTGAGAAGGAGGAGGAGAAAAAGAAGAAGAAGGAGGAAGAGGAGGAAGAGGAGGAGTAGTAGTAGTAGAAGAAGAAGAAGACGAAGAAGAAGAAGACTATAAAAAAAAAAAAAAATAGAGGTTAGAAGAGATAAAGATGAAAGAGAAGGAGAAGAAAAAGAAGAATAAGAAAAATACAAGCTTAAGATAAACATCTCATTTTCTATATCATTTACATTAATCTCTCCATTACGGACGTCAGGTCTATCATTACGCTGGGCCAATTAAGAACACTGATTACGTATCTCATTAGAATACGTACGAACAAATAGGGAAAAAAAGAGAATAGGAGAAGAAAAGAA
Source organism: Penaeus vannamei (assembly GCF_042767895.1). Lineage (NCBI taxonomy): Eukaryota > Metazoa > Arthropoda > Malacostraca > Decapoda > Penaeidae > Penaeus > Penaeus vannamei. The sequence goes on from NC_091568.1 coordinate 7,574,176, forward strand.
AAGAAAAAAGGAAAAAAGACAGAAATAAGAAATAAAGACAAAAAAATGACAAAGAGA
>NC_091568.1:7579232-7586732 GCF_042767895.1 Penaeus vannamei
CTCTCTCCTTGCTTTCCCCTTCTTCTCCTTTTCCTCCCCCCTTTCATTCTACACTCGCTCTTCCTCCCCCCCCTCCCCTTCTAGGCTTCCCTTCTCTCTGTCTCGTCCCTCTCACGGACCCTTTCCCCCCTCCCCTCTCCTTTCAACTCCCCCATTCCGCTCGATCCCTTCTCCCTCTCCCCTCAACCCCTTCTTCCTTTCCCTCCTCCCCCTCCAACTTCCTTTCCCTCTTTCCCCTCTCATCCCCTCAACCTCCTCTCCTCCCTTTTCCCCTCCTACCCTCATTCCATTCTCCCTTCAACAGTATCTCCCCTTTTCCACTCCCCTTAACTCCCCTTATCCCTATCTCCCTCTCCACCTCTCCTTTCTCCTTGTCTCTCCCCTCTCCTCTTAATCGCATATCCAACCCCCAACTCCCCTTAAAGCCCCCCTCCCCTTCCCTCTCCCCCATTCCCCCTCTCCCTTCCTCCTCCCTCCTCCTTGTCCCCTCCCCTCAACCCCTCCCCCTCCCCCCCTCCCATCACCTTACCAATTTCCTTTAAAGATATACCGACCTTCAACTCAAAAAAAACGAAAAAAAGACGGAAAAAAACTAAAAAAAAAAAAAATAACGAAAAAAACATGAAAAAACGGGAAAAAGAAGAAAAGAAAGGAATAAAAAAATAAAAAATCAAGAAAAAAAGCGGGAAAACGGAAAAAAAGAAAAAAAGGAAGAAAAAAAACGAAGAAAAAATGGGAAAATAAAAAAGGGTAGACATATATGTATATAAAAAAAAGCCATAAAAAAAGATCTTGAGGAGAGGTTGGTCTATCCCTTCCTCTAATGGCGCTGAAGGCCCTCCTTCCTCCTCCTCGGGAAGACGGTGCCAGACAGCTCCTCGAAGGGGGTCTAAGGGGGTCTAAGGGGGGCTGGTTGGGGGGATGGGGTGGGGTGGAGGGAAGGGGGGGGGTTGGGGGAGCTGGTTGGGAGGTGTGGGGGATGGTTGGGGGATGGTTGGTTAGGGGTTGGGAGATGAGGGGGATGAAGTTGGAGAATGGGAGGGAGGTGGGTTGGTTGGGGGATGGGCTGAGGGGGCTGGTTGAGGGATGGGGGCAGGTTGGGAGATGGGGGGGATGGTTGGGGAGCTGGGTTGGGGGATTGAGGAGGGGTTGGTTGGAGGGATCGTGGGAGCTGGTTGGGGGATGGGGGGGGATGGGGGCTGGTTGGGAGGATGGGAGGGGATAATGGTTGCGGGTGGGGGGAGGGGGATCGGGGGATGGGGTGGAGATGGTTGAGGGATGCGGGGGGGGGCTGGTTGGAGGATGCGGGGGGGGCGCTGGTTGGAGGATGGGGGCGGAGGGGATTGGTTACAGCTGGGGATGGGGGCTGGTTGGGGGATGGAGGGAGCTGGTTGGGAGATAGGGGGGTCCTGGTTGAGGGGAGGGGCAGAGGAGGCTGGTTAGGGGAGGGAGTGGAGGGGGCCTGGTTGGGGGGAGGGTTTTGTAGATGAGGGAGGTGGTCCTATTTCGTGAGGGGGTCTTCGGGGAGGAGGGAGGGGGAGGGAGATCCTCAAAAGGGGGGTGGGGGTCCTATTGGGGAAGGTCCTCGGAAGGAATGAGATCCTAGTGGGGGAAGTTATAGAGAGAGTCCTAGTAGGGGAGGGGGGGGTTCTAGAGTCCTAGTGGGGAAGGTCCTAGGGAGGGTCCTAGTGCTGGGGGTCCTAGAGAGGGTCCTAGTGGGGGAGGTCCTAGAGAAAGTCCTAGTGGGGAAGGTCCTCATAGAAAGAGTCCTAGAAGGGGAAGTCCTCTAGAAAAAATCCTAGTGGGGGAGGTCCTCCTAGAAAAATTCCTAGAAGGGGAGGTCCTAGAGAGGGTCCTACTGGGTGAGGAGACCTAGATGGAGAGGGGAAACTAGCTTGCCTTAGAACTTAGACAGAGAAAGGAACTAAACTAGGATGGCGCCATGGTAGGGAGTTCTTATAGGGGGGGGAGATAGGAGGATAATATGGAGCGGTCAAGTGAGAGGAAGTAGGAGACAGTGAAAGGGGCGGAAGAGACGGGGGAGAGGAGGAGGAGGAGGGGGAGAGAAGGAGGGGGAGAGGAGGAGGGGGAGAGGAGGAGGGGGAGAGGAGGAGGGGGAGGAGGAGGGAGCGGGAGGAGGGGGAGGAGAAGAGGGGGAGGTAAGAAGGCGTGAGAGGGTCAGGATGGGAGAGCAGGAAAATAGTGGTGAGAAGGAGGACGAGGGCAAGAGAGAGAGAGAGAGAGAGAGAGAGAGAGAGAGAGAGAGAGAGAGAGAGAGAAAGAGAGAGAGAGAGAGAGAGAGAGAGAGAGAGAGAGAGAGAGAGAGAGAGAGAGAGAGAGAGAGAGAGAGAGAGAGAGAGCGAGAGAGAGAGAGCGAGAGAGAGAGAGAGAGAGAGAGAGAGAGAGAGAGAGAGAGAGAGAGAGAGAGAGAGAGAGAGAGAGAGAGAGAGAGAGAGAGAGAGCAGGGAGAGAGAGAGAGAGAGAGAGAGAGAGAGAGAGAGAGAGAGAGAGAGAGAGAGAGAGGGGGTGGAGGAAGGAGGGAGAGAGAGAGAGAGAGAGCGAGAGAGAGAGAGAGAGAGAGAAGAGAGAGAGAGAGAGAGAGAGAGAGAGAGAGAGAGAGAGAGAGAGAGAGAGAGAGAGAGAGCGAGGAGAGAGAGAGAGAGAGAGAGAGAGAGAGAGAGAGAGAGAGAGAGAGAGAGAGAGAGAGAGAGAGAGAGATTGGAGGAAGGAGGAGGGAGAGAGAGAGAGAGAGAGAGAGAGAGAGAGAGAGAGAGAGAGAGAGAGAGAGAGAGAAAGAGAGAGAGAGAGAGAGATAGACAGAGAGAGAGGTGGAGGAAGGGGGGAGAGAGAGAGAGAGAGAGAGAGAGAGAGAGAGAGAGAGAGAGAGAGAGAGAGAGAGAGAGAGAGAGAGAGAGAGAGAGAGAGAGAGAGGTCAGGGGGAGAGAGAGAGAGAGAGAGAGAGAGAGAGAGAGAGAGAGAGAGAGAGAGAGAGAGAGAGAGAGAGAGAGAGAGAGAGAGAGAGAGAGAGAGAGAGAGAGAGAGAGAGAGAGAGAGAGAGAGAGAGAGAGAGAGAGAGAGAGAGAGAGATAGAAATATTTGAGAAAAAAATGTGTTTAAAAAGAGCTAAACTAAGAATAAGGAAGAGAAGAAACAAAGATAAATGAAGAAGATAAGAAAGATTGAAAAAGAAAGATACACAAAGAAAGAAATAGAAGCATAAGATAAAGAAAAAAACAGAGAATCACATAATGAGATACAGAAACACACATTTAGATAAATACTTATAGCCTAAGCAACACAAACACATGCAACACTCATAAACAAACACAAACAAACACATTCATCACTCATGAATAAACAAACACATTCATTACTAACAAACAAACACAAAACAAACACATATCTATTGCGCAAAACACTCATAGCCCACCAGTGACACAGAATCAATCAACCACAAACGCAAACACACAAACAAACAAACAACTACCCCGCCTCCCCCCCATAACACTCATGAATAAACAAACACCTTCAACATTCACAAACAAACAGAAAGCAAACACATTTCTGTTGCCACAAACACACGCAATCAATCAGCCACAAACGCAACTACAAACAAACAAACATAAGCTACCCTGCACCCAACTAAACTACACTACACTACAAATACAAATACACACAAACAAACAAACAACCCCCGCCTCCCACTCCCCATCGCAAACAAACAAACACACAAACAACAACCCCCACCTCCTTCCACTCCCCTCCCCCATCGCAAACAAAACAACATCCCCTCCCCACCCCCCAGCGCAAACAAACAAACAAACGCACACAAACAACAACCCCCTTCCCCATATCACTCCCTCCCCACGCAAACAAACAACCCCCACCTACCTCCCTCCCCGTTAATTCCCAGCCCACCGTCGACCGCGCTAATGGGGGGAAGGGGGAGAAGGGGGAGAAGGGGAGGGGGGAGGGAGGGGGAGAAGGGGAGGGGAAGAAGGAGGGGAGGAGGAGGGAGGGAGGAGAAGGGGAGGAGGAGGGAGGGAGAAGGGGAGGGAGAGGGGAGGGAGGAGGGAGGGAGAAGGGGAGGGAGGGAGGAGGGGGAGGGGGTGGTACGTACCTTGCAGCCTGGCATCGCATCGGCGTGGGGAACCGTGGCAAAGGTCGCGGTTTGCAATTGATCGAGGAGAGCGGGTATCGCGCCGGTGTGGACAAGGGGGTTCAAGCGGGTATTTGGGAGGATTGGCGTGGATTGGGCGGTGTGGGATTGGGCGTGGGATTGGGCGTGAGGTTGGTGGGGGATTGGGGAAGTGGGATTGGGCGTGGGGTTGGCGGGTGTGGATTGGGCGGTGTGGATTGGGCGGTGGAGGATTGGGCGTGGATTGGGCGTGAGATTGGTGGGGGGATTGGGCGTGGGATTGGCGGCGTGGGGTTGGTGGGGGGATTGGGTGTGGGGTTGGGCGGTGTGGATTGGGCGTGGGGTTGGTGGGGGAGGATTGGGTGTGGGGTTGGTGGGGGGATTCGGGAAGGGTTGGAGGGGGGGGGTGGGGGGTGTCTTTTGATCTGTTGCCTCGCTGTTTGTTTGTTTGTCTCGGTAGAGTGGGAGGTAGAAGGAGAGGGAAGGAGGGAGGGGGAGAGAGAGAGAGAGAGAGAGAGAGAAAGAGAGAGAGAGAGAGAGAGAGAGAGAGAGAGAGAGAGAGAGAGAGAGAGAGAGAGAGAGAGAGAGAGAGAGAGACAGACAGACAGACAGAGACAGACAGACAGAGACAGAAACAGAAACAAAGACAGAGAGACAGTAGAACGAAAGAGGAAACGAAACAGACAGACAAAAACAAACAAATAAACAGAGAGAAGAACACGGAGACAGAAAGTGAGAGAAAAGAAACGAAAGACGTCAAAGTCAAAATCAAAGAAGATAAGCCAAATTCGATAAATTGAGGGCGAACGATTAGCCAAAAGTTCGATAATCATTAGGTGATGGCGGACACGACAAGATGAGTGGGGAGGGGGAGGGGGAAGTGTAAGAGGGAGGAGGAGGGGGATGGAGAGGGGTTTGGGGGAGGGAAGGAGGTAGATGAGAGGAGGAGGGGAGAAGGAGGGGGAGGGGAAGGGTAAGAGAGGAGGAGGGAAGGGTAAGAGGAGGAGGAGGGAGGGAGAGGGTTTGGGGGAGGAGGGAAGGAGGGTGAGAGGAGGGATGAGGGGAGGGAAGGAGGGAGGAGGAGGGAGAAGGGAGGGAGGGGGGAGGGAAGAGGGGCTTGGGGGAGGGAAGGAGGGAGAGGAGGGAGGAGGGGGGAGGGTAAGAGGGAGGAGGAGGGAAGGCGGAGAGGGAGGAGGAGGGGGAAGGGAGAGGGGGTTTGGGGGCGGGAAGGAGGGAGGAGGGGAGAGAGGGAGGTGCGGGAGGGTGGGGAAGAGGGGTTTGGGGGAGGGAAGGAGGGAGAAGGAGGGGAAGGGTAAGAGGAGGAGGAGGGAAAGGAAGAGGAAGAGGGAAGAGAAGAAGGGAAAGGGAAAAGGGAATTGAGGAAGAGAGGTTTGGAGAGAGGGAAGGAGGGTGAGTGTGGGAAGAAGTAGGAGGAGGAAGGGGGGGAGAGGGAAAGAGGGAGGGAGGGAGGGAGAGAAGGAAAGTGAGAAGGAAGGAAGGAAGGAGAGAGGAAAGAGGAGATTTAGGAAAAGGGGATCGGGGAAGGGAGGGAGGAAGAGAGGGGGGAAGGGAAGGTGAGATGGAGAGGAGGTGGAGAGTGGGAGGAACGTAAGAGGAGGAAGGAGGAAAGGGAGGGAAGGGAGAGGAGGAGAGAGGAGGAAGGAGGGTGAAGGGAGGAGGGAAGGGAGAAGGAGGTAATGGAGGAAGAGGAAAACATATGGAGCGAAGAAAGGAGGATGGGAAGGAGGGAGGAAAGAGGAAAAGGAAGGAAGAAAGGAAGGAAGACAATGAAAAGGGAGAGAAGGAAAGGAGAACAAATGTGGGAAGGAAGTGAGGGAAGGAAACGAAAGATGCGAAATTAAAGAGAAATAAAAAGGAAAAGAAGGAAAAGGAGAAATAAAGAGGAAGAAAACACTAAAGGGAGAACGAGAATTAAGAAGAATAGAAGAGGAGAAAAAAAAGAAAAAAAGGAAAAATTGAAACAACGAGAACAGAAACATAAAAAGAAACCAAGAAAGAAAAAGAAAAGAAACGTAAAGAAAAAAGAAGATAAACAACACACAAACAAACAACAACCCGAAAGCCAAAAATAAACAAAGTAAGTAACGTAAGAAATATAAGAAATAGGAGAAACGAGAGAACAGAAAAGGAGAAAGAGAGAACGACGATAACCACTGGCAAACCGCCAATACTCAACAACAGGCCATTTAAAGCTACTCAAACAACTATTTCAGGTAGTTAGTTGTTAGATATTGCTGACTAATTACAAATAATTAAGAAGTTGGTTGAAGTCATTAGCTGGGAAATTATATTATGGGTCCAGTGCGACAGTTAGAGCATAGTTAATTAATGCTTAAAAGATTGACTGACCAGTTGCTGTTTGCGGCTAAGTGTTGTTGTTGTTGTTAATTAAGTGTTTGTGTTGTTTATGTGTTTTGTTGTTATAGGAATTGTTCTGTTGTTTGAGTTCATGTTCTCGTTATTCTTGTTATTTTGTATATTTTATGATTATCATTATTTGTTAAAGTCTGTTATTATTATCATTGATTGTAATCATTTTTATCATCATAAGTATAATCATTATCATGATTACTTTTGCTATTGTTATTGTTTGTAATTGATATCACGGAGAGAGAGAGAGAGAGAGAGAGAGAGAGAGAGAGAGAGAGAGAGAGAGAGAGAGAGAGAGAGAGAGAGAGAGAAAATAAAGAAAAAAGGAGAGAAAATATATAGTAAGAAACAGGAAAATTTGTACAAGTGTTAGTGAAAAGTGTTGCCAAAGTATACAGTATAACAAAGTACACAGCTGACACCAAATTATGACATAAAAAACATAAGTGTTGGAAGTTGGTAGTAGTAGTGGGAGAGGTGGGCATAGGAGCGTTGGAAGATGGTGGTGGCAGAAGACTACTGTTGGAAGATGTTAGTGTTAAAGCAAATGGATGGTGGATGAATATGCAAATCAGGATAACGACTTGCTACTTACAAAGACCACCTTCCTTGAAAGAGTAAACAAGTGTTGGCATAAGAAATAATTGTTAGTAATGGTTATAAGTGTTGGTATAGGAAAAAGTTGTGTAAATGTATTGGTATAAGAATAGCTGTAGAAGCGGCTATAAGTGTTGGTATAAAGAAACAGTTGTTAGTAGCGGCTGTAAGTGTTGGTATAAAGAATAGTTGTTAGTAGCGGCTGTAAGTGTTGGTATAAGAAATAGTTGTTACTAGAGCCTATAAGTGTTGGTATAAAGAATAGTTGTTAGTAGTGGCTATAAGTGTTGGTATAAGAAATAGTTGTTACTAGAGCCTATAAGTTCTGGTATAAGAAAGATTTGTTAGTAGCAGCAGCTATAAGAAAGAGTCGT
>NC_091568.1:7589232-7596732 GCF_042767895.1 Penaeus vannamei
TTTCTCTCTCTTTCTCTCTCTCTCTCTCTCTCTCTCTCTCTCTCTCTCTCTCTCTCATTCTTTCTCTTCCTCTCTCTCTATCTCTCTCTCTCTATCTGTCTGTTTATATACATATACCTATTAATCTAACAGTCAATATATCTATCTATCTATCAATCTATCTATCAATTTATCTACCTATATATCCATGAATGTGTTTGTTTGTGCGTATGCGCCTGTGTGCATACATCTTTACAAAATCGAATCTAAAAATAGCCTCTGCTTATGTGCTTACATCAACATACTACAGATATTGCTCAAGATTCCGGGAGATCTGACCAATCAGCTGTCGACACGTGGCTGCTCGAGGGGGTATGACGTCGTTCCGATCCTCGCTCCTGATTGGTCGATCTCGAAGCCCGAAATCTCCTCCCCCCCTCCCCTCCCCCTTCCTATCATACCCCCCCTCCCTCCCTCCCTCCCTTCCTTCTAACCGCCCCCCATCCCCTCCCCCCCTACCCGCTCTCCTTTCCAACCCTCTCTCTCGAGAAGAAAGAAAAAAAAAAAACACGAAAGAACGAAAGAAAAAGAAAAAGAAAAAACACAGCTCTTAAAATCCAAGTTATGAAACGGCAAAAGTTTTCGACCACTTAGTTTCAATCTTGTAAACAAGGGAAGAAATACAAAAAGAAGCCAACGAATGGTGAAGGAGGAAGAAAAAGGAGATGAAGATGGAAAAGGAAATAAGGAACGGAGGAAGAGAATGGAAAGGAGGAGGAGGAAAAGGGAGAAGAAGAGGAAAGAAGAGAAGGGAAAGGAAGAAGAAGTGGGAAAGGAGGAGGAGGAGAGGGAGAAGAAGAGGGGGAAAGGAAGAGAAGAGGAGGAAGAGGAGTGGGAAAGAGGAGGAGGAGGAAAGAAAAAAAAGGAAAGGAGGAGGAAAGGGAGGAGTGGGAAAGAAAAAGAAGTAAGGAAGAGGAGAAAGCGGGAAAGGGAGGAGGAGGAGAAAGGGAGAAAAGAGGAAAAGAAGAAGAAAGGAAGGAAGGAAGAGTGGGAAAGGAGGAGGAGGAGGAGAAGAAGGGAGGAAAGGAAAGAAGAGAGAGGAGTGGAACAGGAAGAAAGAAGTGCGGAAAGGAGGAGGAGGAGGAGAAGAAGAGGGAAAAGAAGAAAGGAAGAGGAAAAGGAGAAGGAGGAAGAAAAGTGGGAAAGGAGGAGGAGGAGGAGAAAAAGGAAGAAGAAGAGGGGGAAGGAAGAAGAAGAGGAGGAAGAAGAGTGGAAAGGAAGAGGAGGAAAAAAGAGAGAAGAAGAAAGAAGAGATAGGGGAACGGAAGAGAAGAGCAGTGGTGAAGGAGGGAGGAGGAGGAGGAGAAAAGGGAGAAGAAAGGAGAGGGAGAAGAAGAGGAAAGGAAGAGAAGAGGAGGAAAAAGAGGAAAAGAGGAGGAGGACGAAAGGGAGAAGAAAGGAGGAGGAGAAGAAGAGGAAGGGAAGAGAAGAATAGTGGAAAAGAACAAGAGGTCAAAAGGGAGAGGAAATGAGGAGGAGAAGAAGAAGAAAGGGGGGAAGAAAGAAAGGAAATAATCATCATCATCATCGTCATTATCACGATTACTATCATCATTATAATCATTATCATCATCATCATCATCATCACTGTCCACTTTTCATCATCATCATGATCACTATCATCATTATTATCATTATCCTCATCATCATTATCTTTACCATCATTATGTTCATGAAATTTTTCCTCGTCTGTTTTATCATCAATACCATTCTATAATTACTGATACCATTACCAATGAAAACGAAGGAAATAGAGCAAATTGAGATAAGGAGGAAATATAAATTGAATTAAGAGGAGTGAAAAAGGTAATAGCAAAAATGAAATAGATTTCGATAGATAAGAAAAAAATAAACGAAAATAAGGAAATGTTATATAGTATAAATATATATATATATATATATATATATATATATATATATATATATATATATATAAATAGATGGATAGATAGATAGATAGATAGATAGAGAGAGAGAGAGAAAGAGAGAGAGAGAGAGAGTGTGTGTGTGTGTGTGTGTGTGTGTGTGTGTGTGTGTGTGTGTGTGTGTGTGTGTGTGTGTGTGTGTGTGTGTGTGTGTGTGTGTGTGTTTGTGTGTGAGAGAGAGAGAGAGAGAGCTAGATAGGGAGAGAGAGAGGGAGAGAGAGAGAGAGCAAAAGCATGAACAATCATAAATTAAATTCAAATATAATTAAATGATAGCCCCCCCCCCAAAAAAAAGACAATATGGTCAATATAATAAGGAAATTAAAGATATGATGGTTGAAATAAAGATAAAAAATGAATAAGAATTCCAGCAGATACCGAAGAAGATAAAAATGAAAAACTTTGAAAGTAGTGGATAAAAAACAAAACAAAAGAAATATAAATTATACCAAATGATGCTAATAAACATAAGGAAATAGAATATATAAAAAATAACTGATAAATGAAAAGGGAAACCGGAATAGAGATGCAAAAGAATGATAATAATGATAATAATAATTAAGAAAGAGAGAGAGAGAGAGAGAGAGAGAGAGAGAGAAAAAAACACGAAAATTCATTGACCTTACATCCGACAATGCTGTCTATCCGAGGTCACAGGTGTCACGCTGCGGCTCCGTTCAAGGTCAAGCAGGCAAACAGGTCATCAGATTAATTGACCTGTGATGGGCGGGTCGCTAACAATCCTTCGCCAATTGGGTCAAACTGCCGGTCGCATTAGCTGGGATAAGGAGATAGTCCCTTCTGGCACGGAGCCAAGAGGACACCCCCCCCACCCCCACTCCCAGGAAAGGGTTCAGGTGGTGGGGGAGAGGGGAGGGGTTGGAGTGTGGGGGGTGTGGGGGGGTGTAGGGACGTGGGGGTGAAGGGGGAGGGGATGGAGAGTAGGGAGTGGGGGTGTAGGGACGTGGGGGTGAAGGGGGAGGGGATGAAGAGTAGGGGGTGGGGGTGGGGTAGGGACGTGGGGGGAAAGGGGGGAGGGGTTGGAAGGGAGGAAAGGTTGAGGTGGTTGGGAAAGAAGGGGTGAGGGGGTAAGGAGGGGAGGAGGTTGGAAGGGGGTAGTGGGAACAGGGAGGGGAGAGGAAGGGATTGGAATGGAAAAGATGGGGAAGTGGAGGGGAATGGAGGGTTGGGAGGAGGGGGGGGTGGAAGGGGAGAAGGTTCAGAGAGAGAAGGTGGGGAAGGGGGGGTGGTGGTAGGTGGAGATAGAGAGACAAAGATTTACATAGTTGGATGTAGAGATAGACAGGCAAGAATATATATATATATATATATATATATATATATATATATATATATATATATATATATACATATGTAAATATATGTATATGTATGTATACACACACACACACACACACACACACACACACACACACACAAGCATATATATATATATATATATATATATATATATATATATATATATATATATATATATATATATATATATATATATATATATACATATACATATACACATAAGTAAAGAGACAGAGAGAGGGATCCCGAGCCTAGAATAGAGAGAACGAAAAATGGAGAGGCAAAAAGACAGACACACACACACACACTCGCACACGCACACACACGTGCACACACACGCACACACTCGCACACACACACACACACACGCACACACACGCACACACACACACACACTCGCCCACACACGCACACACTCGCACACACACACACACACGCACGCACACGCACACACACACACGCACACACACACACGCACACACACACACACACACACGCACACACACACACACACACACACACACACACACACACACATGTACGCACGCACACACACACACACACACACGCACACACACACACACACACACACACACACACACACGCACACACACACACACACACACACACACACGCACACACACACACACACACACACACACACACACACACACACACGCACGCACACACACACACACACACACACACACACACACACACACGCTCGCGCACACACACGCACACACACACGCACACGCACACACACACACACTCGCACACACACACACACACACTCGCACACACACACACACACACTCGCACACAGACACACACACACACACACGCGCACAGACAAAGACAGACAGGGGCCCAAGGAAAGAACCCGGATGAAGATATATCCAGAGAGGAGATTAACGCTTACGAGAAGGGAAGAGAAGAGGGGAAGAGGAGGAGGAGGAGGAGGAGGAGGGAGAGTGGAGGGGAGGAGGAAGGGAGGAGAGGGAGGGGAGGAGGAGGAGGGAGAGGAAGAGGAGGTGGGGGAGGGAGAGGGAGGGAGGAGGAGGAGGGGAGACTGGAGGAGGAGCAGGAGGAGGGGGAGAGGAGGAAGAGGAGGGAGGGAGGAGGAGGATGAGGAGGAGGAGTAGGAGGAGGAATAGACAGATGGGGAAGGAAGGAATGTGGAGGAAGAGAAGGAGGGAGAGTGGAGGAGGAGGTGAGAGAAGGAGGAGGGAGAGGAGGAGGAGGAGGAGGAGGAGAGGAGAGGTGGGGAAGGAGGGGGAGGGAAGAGGAGGAGGAGGGGGAGGAGGGAGAGAGGGAGGTTGAGAGAGGAGAGGGAGGGAGAGAGAGGAGGGAGGGGGAGGGGAGGGGAGGGAGGAGGAGGGAGGGGATGAAGATGAGGGAGGAGGAGGAGAGAAGGAAGAGGAGGAGGGAGAGGGGAGGAGGAAGAGAAGGGGAGAGGTGAGGATGAAGATGAGGAAGAGGAGGGAGGGAGGAGTGGGAAAGGGGAAAAGAGAGGGAAAGGAGGGGAAAAGAAGGGGGAGAAAGAGGGAGAGAGAGGAGAAAAGGAGGGAGGAAGAGGAGGGGGAAGGAGGGAGAAAAAAAGAAGGAAAAAGGAGGAGGGACGGGGGAGGAGGGGAAGGGGGAGGAGGAGTGAGTGAAGAGAGGAGAAAAGGAGGGAGGAGAGATGATGGGGGAAGGAGAGGAGAAGGAAGACGGGAAGGAGAAGGGGAAGGAGGAGGGGAGGAGGAGGAAGACGGGGAGAAGGGATGGGGGAGGGAGAAGGAAAGGGAGGAGGAGGAAGACGGGAGAAGGGATGGGGAGGAGGAGGAAAAGGAGGAGGAGGAGAAGAAGAAGAAGAAGAAGAAGGAGGAGGAGGAAGACGGGAGAAGGGATGGGGGAGGAGGAGGAGGAGGAGAAGGAGGAGGAGGGGAAAGATTACCTCCAGGACTGAGGGGATTACACTTTAAACAGGACAACGTTGATGGTTCAAGATTAACTTAAAACCTTCTCCTTTACCCCCCTCCCTTCTTTTCCTTCCCCTCCCCCCTCTCCCTCCTCCCTCCCCCTCCCCTTCACCTTCTCCTCTCCTCTCCTTCCTCCCTCCCCCTCCCCCAGCAACATGTCTCTTCCCTCCCCTCCTCTCTACTCCCCCCCCTCCCTCTCCCCCCCCCCCTCCTCTTCCCCTCTCTCCCCTCCCCCCTCCCTCCCCCCCCTCTCTCCCTCATCTTCTCCCCTCCTCTCCTGTCCCTCCCCTCCCCTCCCCTCATCATGTCTTCCCCAAAAATCTCAGACATTTCTAGAAGACAAGAATTAGGGTCCGTTTACTCAGGGTTAAAGAAGAGAAGAGAAGGGACGAGATGTACAAATGGGGGGGAAGGAAAAGTGGATGATAATTAAAGACGAATGGGGAGATGAGGGAGGGAGGGAGGGAGGGAGGGACGAACGGAGGGAGAGGGGGAAGGAGGGAGGGAGGGGAGGAGGGGAGGAGGGAGACAGGGAGAGAGAGATAGGTATAAAGAGAGAGAGAGAGGGGTGGAGGTAGTAGGAGAGAAAGAGAGAGAGAGAGAGAGAGAGAGAGAGAGAGAGAGAGAGAGAGAGAGAGGGAGAGAGAGAGAGAGAGAGAGAGAGAGAGATAGACAGACAGATAAAGAAAGTAGGACATAATTCCTATCTCTCCAAAAGGAAAATATAAAGAAAGAGAAATAAATAAATAAAGAAGAAGAATTAGAAAACGAACAGAGAAGAAGTAGAAGAAGAAAGAAGAAGAAGAAGAAGAATTAAACAGACAAGCAAAACACAAGAGGCGACGAGCAAAATCTTGAGACGATCTCCACGCGCCTACTCACAAGACATCAAGAGTGAGGGCGCATGAGTGAGTGAGTGAAGGAGATGAGTGAGGGAGATAAGTGAGTGAAGGAGGGAGATGAATGAGTAAGTGAGTGAGTGAGTAAGGGAGATGAGTTAGAGAGTGAGGGAGATGGGTGAGTGAATGAGTTAGTGAGTGAGGGAGATGGGTGAGTGAATGAGTTGAGAGTGAGTAAGTGAGGGAGATGAATTAGTGAGTGAGGGAGATGAGTAAGTGAATGAGGGAGGGACATGAGTGACTGAGTGAGTAAGGGAGGGAGGAAGATGAGTTAGTGAGTGAGTGAAGTAGGGAGGTGAAGGAGTAAGTGAGTGAGATGAATGAGGGAGATGAGTAAGTGAAGGAGGTGAGTGAGTGAGTGAGTGACGGGGGATATGAGTGAGAGAGATGAGGGAGTTAAGGAGATTAATGAGTGAGGGAGGGAGATGAGTAAGTGAATGAGGGAGATGAGTAAGTGAGTAAGGGAGGGGGATGAATGAATGAGTGAGTGAGGGAGGGAGCAAAATGAGTGAGTGAGTGAGCGAGTGAGGGAGATGAGTGCATGAGGGAGGGAGATAAATGAATGAGTGAGCGAATGAGTGAATGAATTAGAGAATTCGTGAGATGCGCGAAGTAAATGAGTGAGCGAGTGAGTTACCGGTTGAATGAATGAGTGAATGAATGAATGAATGGGCGAGTGAGTGTGTGTGTGATTCAGCGAGTGAGTGAGAAAGTGAGTGAGTGAGTAAATAAGTGAGTGAGTGAGTGAGAAAGTGATTGAGTAACTAAATAAGTGAGTGTGTGATTAAGTGAGTGAGTTAGTGAATGAGTGAGTGAACGACTAAGTAAGTGAGTGAATGAGTGAGTGAGTGCTTATGTAAGCGAATGAATGAGTGACCAAGTGAACAAGTGTATGAGTGAGTGAAAGAATGAATAAGGAAGTGAGTGAAAGAACAAATATAAAGACAAACAAACAAACAAACTTTAGTGCTTTTTGCGCTGCAGTTAATTTCACTCAAACCATCTAGGATAATTATAATTTGCGAATATGATAAATAAAGGAAAAACGAAGATGACGAGAAAGAGGAGGAGAGAATAAGGAGGAAAGGGAGAAAACGGAGAAGAAAGATAAATAAAAATATATATATTGTGCGACTATAGTAAAAAGAGGAGAGGAGGAAGAAGAAAAATAGATAATGAGAGAAGAAAGAAGGAGGGACGAAGAAAAGAATAGAAAAGATAAAAATGTGATATGAAGATGTAGAGAAAAAGAAACAGAGAAGTGAAAAACGTAAAAGAAGGAATGAAAAGGAGACAATAAAAAGAGAAAAGATGTTTTGATATAATAAATTGATTATAAATGATTTAATAAAC
>NC_091568.1:7608716-7613716 GCF_042767895.1 Penaeus vannamei
TGATCACAAAGTTTCCAAACTGTAAAAAAGTGATCACAAAGTTTCCAAACTGTAAAAAAGTGATCACAAAGTCTCCAAACTGTAAAAAAGTGATCACAAAGCTTCCAAATTGTAAAAAACTGATCACAAAGTTTCCAAACTGTAAAAAAGTGATCACAAAGTTTCCAAACTGTAAAAAAAGTGATCACAAAGTCTCCAAACTGTAAAAAAAGTGATCACAAAGTCTCCAAACTGTAAAAAAGTGATCACAAAGTCTCCAAACTGTAAAAAAGTGATCACAAAGTCTCCAAACCGTAAAAAAGTGATCACAAAGTCTCCAAACTGTAAAAAAGTGATCACACTGTCTCCAAACTGTAAAAAAGTGATCACAAAGTCTCCAAACTGTAAAAAAGTGATCACAAAGCTTCTAAACTGTAAAAAAGTGATCACAAAGTCTCCAAACTGTAAAAAAGTGATCACAAAGCTTCTAAACTGTAAAAAAGTGATCACAAAGTCTCCAAACTGTAAAAAAGTGAACACAAAGCTTCCAAACTGTAAAAAAGTGAACACAAAGTCTCCAAACTGTAAAAAAGTGATCACAAAGTCTCCAAACTGTAAAAAAGTGGTCACAAAGTTTCCATACTGTAAAAAAGTGATCACAAAGTATCCAAACTGTAAAAAAGTGATCACAAAGCTTCCAAACTGTAAAAAAGTGATCACAAAGTTTCCAAACTGTAAAAAAGTAATCACAAAGTTTCCAAACTGTAAAAAAAAGTGATCACAAAGCTTCGAAACTGTAAAAAAAAAAAAAAAAAAAAAGTGATCACAAAGTTTCGAAACTGTAAGAAAGTGATCACAAAGTTTCCAAACTGTAAAAAAAAAAAAAAAAAAAAGTGATCACAAAGCTTCGAAACTGTAAAAAAAAAAAAAAAAAAGTGATCACAAAGTTTCGAAACTGTAAGAAAGTGATAAAGTTTCCAAACTGTAAAAAAAAAAAAAAAAAAAAAAGTGATCACAAAGCTTCGAAACTGTAAAAAAAAAAAAAAGTGATCACAAAGTTTCGAAACTGTAAGAAAGTGATCACAAAGTTTCCAAACTGTAAAAAAAAAGTGATCACAAAGCTTCGAAACTGTAAGAAAGTGATCACAAAGTTTCCAAACTGTAAAAAAAAAAAAAAAAAAGTGATCACAAAGCTTCGAAACTGTAAAAAAAAAGTGATCACAAAGTTTCCAAACTGTAAAAAAGTGATCATAAAGTTTCCAAACTAAAAAAAGTGATCACAAAGTCTCCAAACTGTAAAAAAGTGATCACAAAGTGTCCAAACTGTAAAAAGTGATCACAAAGTTTCCAAACTGTAAAAAAGTGATCACAAAGTTTCCAAACTGTAAAAAAAAAAAAAAGTGATCACAAAGCTTCCAAACTGTAAAAAAAGTGATCACAAATTTTCCAAACTGTAAAAAAAAGTGATCACAAAGTTTCCAAACTGTAAAAAAGTGATCACAAAGTTTCCAAATTGTAAAAAAGTGATCACAAAGTTTCCAAACTGTAAAAAAAAAGTGATCACAAAGTTTCCAAACAAAAAAAGTGATCACAAAGTTTCCAAACTAAAAAAGTGATCACAAAGTTTCCAAACTGTAAAAAAGTGATCACAAAGTCTCCAAACTGTAAAAAAAAGTGATCACAAAGTCTCCAAACTGTAAAAAAGTGATCACAAAGTTTCCAAACTGTAAAAAAGTGATCACAAAGTTTCCAAACTGTAAAAAAGTGATCACAAAGTTTCCAAACTGTAAAAAAAAGTGATCACAAAGTTTCCAAACAAAAAAAGTGATCACAAAGTTTCCAAACTGTAAAAAAGTGATCACAAAGTTTCCAAACTGTAAAAAAGTGATCACAAAGTCTCCAAACTGTAAAAAAGTGATCACAAAGTCTCCAAACTGTAAAAAAGTGATCACAAAGTCTCCAAACTGTAAAAAAGTGATCACAAAGTCTCCAAACCGTAAAAAAGTGATCACAAAGTCACCAAACTGTAAAAAAGTGATCACACTGTCTCCAAACTGTAAAAAAGTGATCACAAAGTCTCCAAACTGTAAAAAAGTGATCACAAAGCTTCTAAACTGTAAAAAAGTGATCACAAAGTCTCCAAACTGTAAAAAAGTGATCACAAAGCTTCTAAACTGTAAAAAAGTGATCACAAAGTCTCCAAACTGTAAAAAAGTGAACACAAAGCTTCCAAACTGTAAAAAAGTGAACACAAAGTCTCCAAACTGTAAAAAAGTGATCACAAAGTCTCCAAACTGTAAAAAAGTGGTCACAAAGTTTCCAAACTGTAAAAAAGTGATCACAAAGTATCCAAACTGTAAAAAAGTGATCACAAAGCTTCCAAACTGTAAAAAAAGTGATCACAAAGTTTCCAAACTGTAAAAAAGTAATCACAAAGTTTCCAAACTGTAAAAAAAAGTGATCACAAAGCTTCGAAACTGTAAAAAAAAAAAAAAAAGTGATCACAAAGTTTCGAAACTGTAAGAAAGTGATCACAAAGTTTCCAAACTGTAAAAAAAAAAAAAAAAAAGTGATCACAAAGCTTCGAAACTGTAAAAAAAAAAAAAAAGTGATCACAAAGTTTCGAAACTGTAAGAAAGTGATCACAAAGTTTCCAAACTGTAAAAAAAAAAAAAAAAAAAAAGTGATCACAAAGCTTCGAAACTGTAAAAAAAAAAAGTGATCACAAAGTTTCGAAACTGTAAGAAAGTGATCACAAAGTTTCCAAACTGTAAAAAAAAGTGATCACAAAGCTTCCAAACTGTAAGAAAGTGATCACAAAGTTTCCAAACTGTAAAAAAAAAAGTGATCACAAAGCTTCGAAACTGTAAAAAAAAAAAAAAAAAAGTGATCACAAAGTTTCCAAACTGTAAAAAAGTGATCATAAAGTTTCCAAACTAAAAAAAGTGATCACAAAGTCTCCAAACTGTAAAAAAGTGATCACAAAGTGTCCAAACTGTAAAAAGTGATCACAAAGCTTCCAAACTGTAAAAAAAAAAAAGTGATCACAAATTTTTCAAACTGTAAAAAAAAAGTGATCACAAAGTTTCCAAACTGTAAAAAAAAAAAAAAAAGTGATCACAAAGCTTCCAAACTGTAAAAAAAAGTGATCACAAATTTTCCAAACTGTAAAAAAAAAGTGATCACAAAGTTTCCAAACTGTAAAAAAGTGATCACAAAGTTTCCAAACTGTAAAAAAGTGATCACAAAGTTTCCAAACTGTAAAAAAGTGATCACAAAGTTTCCAAACTGTAAAAAAGTGATCACAAAGTTTCCAAACTGTAAAAAAGTGATCACAAAGTTTCCAAACTAAAAAAGTGATCACAAAGTTTCCAAACTAAAAAAGTGATCACAAAGTTTCCAAACTGTAAAAAAGTGATCACAAAGCTTCCAAACTGTAAAAAAAAAAAAAAAAAAAGTGATCACAAAGCTTCCAAACTGTAAAAAAAAAAAAAAAAAGTGATCACAAAGCTTCCAAACTGTAAAAAAAGTGATCACAAAGTTTCCAAAATGTAAAAAAGTGATCACAAAGCTTCCAAACTGTAAAAAAAAAAAAAAAAAAAAAAAAAGTGATCACAAAGTTTCCAAACTGTAAAAAAATTATCACAAAGTTTCCAAACTGTAAAAAAGTGATCACAAAGTTTCCAAACTGTAAAAAAGTGATCACAAAGCTTCCAAACTGTAAAAAAGTGATCACAGTCTCCAAACTGTAAAAAGTGATCACAAAGTTTCCAAACTGTAAAAAAGTGATCACAAAGTTTCGAAACTGTAAAAAAGTGATCACAAAGTCTCCAAACTGTAAAAAAGGGATCACAAAGTCTCCAAACTGTAAGAAAGTGATCACAAAGTCTCCAAACTGTAAAAAAGGGATCACAAAGTCTCCAAACTGTAAAAAAGTGATCACAAAGTCTCCAAACTGTAAAAAAGTGATCACAAAGTCTCCAAACTGTAAAAAAGTGATCACAAAGTTTCCAAACTGTAAAAAAGTGATCGCAAAGTATCCAAACTGTAAAAAAGTGATCACAAAGTATCCAAACTGTAAAAAAGTGATCACAAAGTCTCCAAACTGTAAAAAAGTGATCACAAAGTTTCCAAACTGTAAGAAAGTGATCACAAAGTTTCCAAACTGTAAAAAAAAAAGTGATCACAAAGCTTCGAAACTGTAAAAAAAAAAAAAAAAAAAAAAAAAAAGTGATCACAAAGTTTCGAAACTGTAAGAAAGTGATCACAAAGTTTCCAAACTGTAAAAAAAAAAAAAGTGATCACAAAGCTTCGAAACTGTAAAAAAAAAAAAAGTGATCACAAAGTTTCCAAACTGTAAAAAAGTGATCATAAAGTTTCCAAACTAAAAAAAGTGATCACAAAGTTTCCAAACTGTAAGAAAGTGATCACAAAGTTTCCAAACTGTAAAAAAAGTGATCACAAAATTTCCAAACTGTAAAAAAGTGATCACAAAGTCTCCAAACTGTAAAAAAGTGATCACAAAGTGTCCAAACTGTAAAAAAGTGATCACAAAGTCTCCAAACTGTAAAAAAGTGACCACGAAGTCTCCAAACTGTAAAAAAGTGATCACAAAGTTTCCAAACTGTAAAAAAGTGATCACAAAGTCTCCAAACTGTAAGAAAGTGATCACAAAGTTTCCAAACTGTAAAAAAGTGATCACAAAGTCTCCAAACTGTAAAAAAGTGATCACAAAGTTTCCAAACTGTAAAAAAGTGATCACAAAGCTTCGAAACCGTAAAAAGAAAATTATAACAAAGTCTCCCAACTGTAAAAAAGTGATCACAAAGTCTCCAAACTGTAAAAAAGTGATCACAAAGTCTCCAAACTGTAAAAAAGTGATCACAAAGTCTCCAAACTGTATTCCCATCCGTCACAGCCCTCCTTCCTCCTCTCCCCGCAGGTGGAACAAGCCTACAAGCAGTACATCAAGGACACCGTCAAGCTCTTCGACGCCAGCGGACCCGACGCCCTCGAGTTCG
>NC_091568.1:7631216-7636216 GCF_042767895.1 Penaeus vannamei
AATGTTCTATGTACGTTTATGACAATAAAATTTTGAATTTGCCGAGACTTTTGTTTACCCAATCTCGAATAATATGTTCAGTATAAGATTGAATGAATAGTGTGAATTGATTGATAACTCTTGTTAATTCTGATCTGTCGATATTCTCTATAACATATTAAAAGTAGTTCTCTATAATACATGATAAGTATGCGAAGGTAGTAGTTGAATGCATAATTAAGGAAATCTAAATGAATTTACATATTCAAAAATAGTTTAAATTACTCATAATACAGTCTGTTATATATATAGCTTGAATATATAACATCAATATGCAACATGTATTTCCTTACTCTGACAAATATACGGCCGGTTTGTTAGAAGTGTGCGAGGCCTAACCCAAAGAATATTTGTATACTTGACATGCATAAATAAAGAAATAAATGCATATCCATCAGTCTAGACATGCATATCAACTGGCCAAATAGATAGCTAAATGTATATCTATCAGATATATAGACAGATATGCCTTTATTTCTGCATCTATACTTAAGAAAATTCATTAGGTCAGGCCTGGCACAATTTTAACAAACCGGCTGATAATGTATATGTCATAACTATCAGTGTTATCTATCTATCTTAAAGCCTTTACTATATAATTTAATGTTTTTTCCATTTCATTTATGAAAGTCATTTTAACATGGCTTATATTGTCAGATTGTGTGCTACTAAAATCAAAAATGCAAGATATATTTCATGATATACAACAGTTAGAGAGAAAAGGAAGAAAATTGAAAGATGCAATAAAATTCAACAATTTATTCTATGTACAAAATTTTTATGTACTTATACGTAGGAACCTGACATCCAGGAAAGGTCATCAAAATACAAAAATATTAATAGCATTGGGCTGACAGCTGCATGTGGCCTTATCGTTGTATTGGTACACAAAGGGGTAATGGCCTAAAGCTTTTCTCGTGCTTGGGGTGTCAGTATGTTTCAGGAAGCTGTCGAATGCATAAGGAAAATTGATAGCGGAGTGATGGGTGGACACAGGAGAAACAAAAGCATGTTTATCAACTCTTTTTTTTTTCACATTGTTTTTGGGTTTTCTGTGCTTTTTTTTTTTTGTATTAGGTTTGCCAACAGCTCACCGGTGTATTTCTGAGATAAGTATGGCGATGTTTTGAATATAAGGATTAAGCTACATCAGAAAAGCAGGAAAATGTGGAGTTTTTACGATAATATTAATATCCAGAACTTCCTTTACAAAATGCTCTCATTTTTGTGCATGCCCTGTAAGTTACAAGGTATTAAACTTTCGTAAAATAAACAAACTACATTAAACATTCATATCAATCCGGTGTCTATAGTAGCCTAATTCAGTACTAATTACACAAAATAAAGATAATCAATCTCACGATAATAGCATTAGGTCATTACCTTTCATCGTTATTGAATTTCTGTATTTGAAACCAGGCAATTTTGCAAAGACATTATAACATAAAACATCCTATGAAGAGGACTGGTACTTCAAAAATCTGAGAATAAAAAAAAAAAAAAAAATCTACATATACATTCTTATCCATAGGTCTTCCCTACAAAAAAAGAAAAAAGAAAAAAAAGGAAAAAAAGATTCCTACATACTTTTAAAATAATTTTTAACACTTATGGGTGAAATCCGGCTTGAATTCCTTAAACATTACAATCAATTCTCGAGCAATGTCACAAAATGAACACTTACAATAGGGTTATGGATGGAAAACAGTAAAAAATAAATACATACATAAATAAAAATATTGCCACATTCAGTTCACACAGAAAGGCATTACAAATACATAGAGAATGAATATAGATATTTCTTCTATTAGGTATTAATACTTAAAAACATAGGTGTATTCTTGGAAATATCACTTGCAAAATTAATAGGCTGGTTATGTAGCGGGTTAATTTGTAATATAAAATACACTCAAAAGGAATAATGCTTGCTAAAGGCATTTTTTTTTTCAGATATAACTTGCAACATTTATAGAATACACAATATCATAAACCAGCAATTTTAACCTTTCAAATTCTGTATATCATATCCTTTGTAAAGAAATGAAAACTGCAATAACAAAATGCCTGTGTGTGTGTGTGTGTGTGTGTGTGTGTGTGTGTGTGTGTGTGTGTGTGTGTGTGTGTGTGTGTGTGTGTGTGTGTGTGTGTGTGTGTGTGTGTGTGTGTGTGTGTATGTGTGTATGTGTGTGTGTGTGTGTGTGTGTGTGTGTGTGTGTGTGTGTGTGTGTGTGTGTGTGTGTGTGTGTGTGTGTGTGTGTGTGTGTGTGTGTGTCTGTGTGTGTGTATGTGAGTGTGTGAGTGTGTGAGTGTGTGAGTGTGTGAGTGTGTGAGTGTTTGAGTGTGTGAGTGTTTGAGTGTGTGAGTGTGTGAGTGTGTGTGAGGGAGTGTGAGTGAGTGTGTGTGAGTGTGAGTGAGTGTGTGTGAGTGTGAGTGAGTGTGTGAGAGTGTGTGTGTGCACGTGTGTGCATGTGTGTGCGTGATTGTTTGCATTACTGTGTGTGCGTGTGTGCATGCACAAGCACACACATGTATGTGTGCACTTCCATTAGCAAAAAGATATGGACTGGCAATGCCTTGAAACTGCTGATCAAAATCACATACACTGGACTTTACAAAGGGAATGTTGGAAACATTAGCATGATAAATAGAATCTAGCTCATACATACACTACAAATTCAAAAGGACCTTGCATATTCAAGTGGTGTGAGAAGAAAAGTGAGAGTCCAAAACTCGAGGTTCACTTTCACTGTTCCAGTTTAATAGATCCTACCAAACTGACAAGAATTAAAGAGAAAATCTTATAGTCTTCTTAAGTCTACCACAAAGATGACAAAAGAAGAAAATAGTAACAAATTTCCCTTTGAGAAATTAAAGAGAAAATCTTATAGTCTTCTTAAGTCTACCACAAAGATGACAAAAGAAGAAAATAGTAACAGATTTCCCTTTGAGAAACCCTGGTAACATTTTGGACCATCTCGTATAGTATTAGAAAACAGTACACTCATAAAATTTAATTACAGGCTTTATTTTCTCCTTAAAAATATTGAGAAAAATAGATGTGCCCAGTTTTTCCGAGCTCTGTTCTATATTTTGAGGTCGACTATAGAGCTAAATATCAGCTCGACTACCTCAGGGTGGGAATTTTTTATTTCACAAAATTACCTGATTACATTACAGAAAATATCCAATCCTTTAATTATCGAAACTCAAGTTCCTGGTATTAGTCTATTGGATATCGTTAGGTAAAATCTACTGAGATATCACTGTGTTTCAGTCTAAAACATTTTTTAAAATGGAAGAAAAAATAAAAATTGCACATGGAGATCAATATATCATTTGAGTGTTTCTTTTTTAATTCTCTTCAATAAATTAGTAATCACAATCTAAAATAAATTTCCAAATATCAGAAGAATATAATTGAAGACATGAGTAGACTATTCCCAGGAAAAAAAAAATAGTTTTGAATCCCTCTGAAGAAGGATTAATCATACAATCTATTAAGACATAGACTGTGATAACTACAGCTGACATAGACTTTTCCAGACATCTCTTAAAAGCAAAAAACTTTATGGAAAATAAGGAAACTTTATGGAAAATAAGGAAAAAAATGGAAAACAAAATATAATGCAATTCGTCAATATCTCTTAACTCAATTCTTACTTTTCTTTTTTACCTTCCATACCTTAACAAAGAGTAAAAAAAAGGCAGCAAACTAGATATATCTTTCCTCTCAATCCACTGAAATCTGCAGAGAACAAAATACTTTATTTATTTTCCATAACATTCATATACTATACTGATAAACTCATCTATATCCAAACCTAAAATATAAAAAGCTAAGCTTTATGACCAACAAAAATAACAGCTACGAATTTACCTTCTTTTATTGCCATTTCAAATATTCATTGCCTACAATATCAATATAATATAATATAAATTTGCATGTGATATCACAGCCCATCAAACCATAAATTGGCTACTTCCATTGTATGTAAGGCTAACTACAGTCTTCTTGCCCTTCTTATGTCTTTATTTACACAAAAACTACTTTTATTGATGCAACGACTTCTTCATCCAAAATAGTAAAGATAATAAAAGATAAAAAAAAAGATAATTGCATATTGTGATTGGTGAATGAATTTTTATATTGTTCAAATTAGACAAAGGCAGTAGTTTATATACAAATGGCATGCAAAACAGCAACAAATCTTTAAAATTGCCAGTAACAGAAATGAAGATAATAATGAATATAAAAATAGTAATCATAATAAAAACACTAACAATATCAACTGTAATGACATTAATAATAACAATAATAATTATAACAATAAGCAATAGCAATAATAATCATAATCATAATCATAATAATAATAATAATAATAATAATAATAATAATAATAATAATAATAATAATAATAATAATAATAATAATAATAATAATAACAATAATAATAATAACAACAATAACAATAATGATATTGATAATAATAATAACAGAAAAAAAATCTGTGAAGAACCTCGTTGCTTCAACACTGTAAAAAATATTTTCCCACCAAATTTATCAACTATTCATATATTTATTTGTTAGTGTATAATGAATTGTATTGTTAACTCTGTTAATCTAGAATCCATTCTGCTTTCACACACCATAACATACATACATATTTCTGTACAACATTAAATCTTAGAAACAAGTTATATTACCTAGGTCACCTCTGCTAAAACCCTTTTAAAAACTCTGAACTGATTTCACTGGGTTGTAGGATCCTCATCCATTATTTTACATGGAAGGGCTGTTTTCTACTCTGGTTCTTTGTGTTACTCGGGTACAATCGTTCATTACCCGATATCCTTGTCGCTGGAGAATACGAGATATGAGATGTGGTTGCCTGTGCATTAGTTGCATTGAGTTCTCCCTCACTGATTCTTTGACAACTAAATGCTTGCAACCATAATATTTT
>NC_091568.1:7643716-7646216 GCF_042767895.1 Penaeus vannamei
ATCTAGTATTTACAATTCGTCGAGTTTCTTATTTATTGCCTTTTTTATTTATTTTTTTTCTTCCTTTTCTCCTCCTCCAGGACACATGACGAGTGAAATATTCCTTGAAGCGGACGAAGATGGAGGAAATAAAAACAATCCATATTTATTTTATTTCACCCATACCTGCATATGCTTAGGACTCTCAGTTTTTTTTTTCTTTAACAAAATCTCTCCTGAAAGGTTAGATCCAAACAACTCTTATTGATGCACGTGGAGGGGTAAAACAAGCACCCCAAAGAGCATATGAGTAAAACAAAAACACTATTCTATCCAATATTTACTTGGGTGAAGCACTCCCAACTACTCATCAGAGCGAACAAATAGCTCGCGGCAAATATAAATCGCCTCGTCCAATATTCACGCCCTCGAACTGCCGGTCATCAGCCACAACACGAGTGCTCTTAGACATGTGCGTTTTATTTTGCACAGTTACTCACTCATGTTACAGGTAAGTTGATAAACATAATGTTATATAACCGCTCCATCTGGTCACTACACTGGCGGGTTGGTACAAATAAACAAAAGAAGCAATAGCAGACTAGGTTAAATAGGAGAATAGTTCGGTAACATATAGAAGCGTGGCCGACCTTGATGAGACAACACTAATCAAGTTTTGTTTGCGAGTACACCTGGACTAAGGCAACTCAGATTACAGGATCACGGCGTAGAGCTAGATGGACCACCTGCAGCTCCTGGATAATGAGGATGTGGCAGATGTCTGCTTTCTGTAGACGCTTTCAGTGCTGGCTCTGGCTCGCTCAACCTGCAGTTGGCAGTTGTTCGATACAGTCTCTAATGGTCGGCTGAGTGCAAGCGGCTCTGGTACATGTACGACACCGCCCTCTGCCTCGGTTGCTTCCTGGTGAGTTGCTCTTTGCTCTCGTGGCTGAAGGATATTTCATACATCCTAGCCTTGGCCTTTTTACAGGAAAAAAGCGTGGTGTACCTGCGGCTGGGCACTCCACATGGACTACGTGTCGACCAGCGAGGATGAATAGCCTCATGCAATGCAGAGAACCCGAATTCATCCGTTATTTGCAGAGCAGTGCCCTGTACTCTTGGATAAGGCATCCTACAAGCACCAACCGTGGTCGTCTCCTCTGGGATGGTGTACTAGTGGCTAGAAATCCTGCATGCACAATCCGACGACGACCGAACCGCGGACTGGTACGAAAACTCGTGATTTAGGCGTCTCCCGCGCAGTAACGAGTACTCTAGCGTGTGCAGAAGGTGATTTCTGAGCAGAGCAAGGAGTCTAAAAGATATATATATATATATATATATATATATATATATATATATATATATATATATATATCCTCCTTGGAACAGAGGTGGACGGTAAATTCCCAATCCATGTCACAGACGCACGGCCCTGTCAGATCGCAACTTCGGACACCAGGAAAAAAATGAAACGCGAAAATGAAATGAAACTAGCGGACAAGAACCAAAATCATCCCTTCTTAGAACCAGCTTCTCCTGAATCCGTGCCCCCCTCCCCCACCACCTAAACATCGCACGAAAAGTCATGAACAACAACAATACATTTCATTATTAACAAGTTCTTTAAACGGCATATGCCGACCACACTTTTCCACCCAAATCCACACAAATCGAACACAACACCATATACGATAAAACAACACAATAATACAATAAAACCCACAAATATAATACCACCGTAAGATAATATAACATAACATAATCTAATAATGAAGAGATACCATGATACAAATTAACTCAACACACCTGTGAATTCCCTGTGATAGAGATCCAGAACTCTCCTGTTTTCCGCTGACAAATAGGGCATAAAGGCTGTCACGAAGCTGAAGATCAGGTAGTTGTTCAAGAGACTGAAACAGAAGAAATATCGATATTATGTGTATATATATATATATATATAATATAGATTATATATATATATATATATATATATATATATATATATATATATATATATATATATATAATATGTATGTATGCATATGTATATATATTCTCTCTCTCTCTCTCTCTCTCTCTCTCTCTCTCTCTCTCTCTCTCTCTCTCTCTCTCTCTCTCTCTCTCTCTCTCTCTCTCTCTCTCACTCTCTCTCTCCAATGATAATAACAATAATAATAATGATAATGATAATAATGATAATGATAGTGATAACGATGATAATAACAACAACAACAACAATAATAATAATAATAATAATAATAATAATAATAATAACAATAACAAAAACAATTAAAAACAAACAATACTACGAAATAATAACCACCAAAAAAAATCATCACAACAAACCACAAACCAACCAACAAACGACTACCTCCATCCACACAAATTTACCTCCTGTCTGTCGTCGAGATGAGCTCCGAGAGGTCGCTGAAGTACTCGCGAGACACGACCAAGACATCCGTCCTGTGGTCGAGTTTGCTGTTGGGGAAGATGTGGCGCAGGAGGTCGAGCCACG
>NC_091568.1:7651216-7658716 GCF_042767895.1 Penaeus vannamei
TAATGAAAATAGGGCATAGAAAATAAAAGTTATACCTTAAATGGAATATATACAGCGGAGGGGAAACTTGGTTAATTGGCATCAACTTCGGAAACTTTCCAATTAAAAGTTGAGGCGAGAGGTGAGTGAAAAGTGATCATGCTTAATAGGAAAACAATATTACGTTGAGTATCAATTATGTACAGCAGAAATATTGATGAATTCCAAGGGGGACTAAAGAAAAAAAAAAAAAAAAAAGAACAGCTGGTACGTAGAGAGGCTTCCGTTTTCTATCTCCGTTTTCATTCACACGCTCTCAACTATCTATCTATCCATCTACATGTCTATCCATTTCTTCAATTCCGTCACTGCATTGTTACTTCGCCTGTCTCAACTGCTGATGGAAGGATGTGTGAGGGAGTGGATATTACTCGGTGCTGTGAAGGGTAAGCCACACACGATACAAGAAAAAGGGGGATGTGTAAGGGAACTAAGAGATATAGATAGATAGATAGATAGATAGATAGATAGATAGATAGAGTAGGTGGGAGGGAGGGAGGGAGAGAGGGAGGGAGGGAGGGAGGGAGGGAGGGAGAGAGAGAGAGAGAGAGAGAGAGAGAGAGAGAGAGAGAGAGAGAGAGAGAGAGAGAGAGAGAGAGAGAGAGAGAGAGAGAGAGAGAGAGAGAGAGAGAGAGAGAGAGAGAGAGAGAGAGAGAGAGAGAGAGAGAGAGAGAGAGAGAGAGAGAGAGAGAGAGAGAGAGAGAGAGAGAGAGAGAGAGAGAGAGAGAGAGAGGCGGGAGGGGGGGGGGAAGCGGAAAGCAGAAAAACGGGAAAGATAAGAGAGAGAGAGAGAGGGAGAGAGAAATAAAGCTCAAACAGAAAAAAATAAGTGATAGAAAGAGAGAAAGAGCGAGAGAAAATAAAGCTCTCATGAGAATCTAAACGATTAATAAAAAATAATATATAAATAAAAAAATCCAAAGAAAACGGAAACAGGGGATGATGGGGAGGGGGGACCATAACAAAACAAGAAATCCGCATCACTAAAGGATCATTACAAAAAACAAACGAAGGGTTTCTAGTAAAAGAAAGAATAAACATAAAACAAAA
Organism: Penaeus vannamei; assembly: GCF_042767895.1. Lineage (NCBI taxonomy): Eukaryota > Metazoa > Arthropoda > Malacostraca > Decapoda > Penaeidae > Penaeus > Penaeus vannamei. The sequence continues at coordinate 7,652,306 of NC_091568.1, forward strand.
ATAAAAACCGGCAACCATCTGTGTCAATGGTGAGTATTCATGCAATTTCACAAACGATCAACATTACGTGAACATCAATCATGAAAGTCCTGGGCTTGGGCAGTTCTCTATCGATTTATCATTATCATCTTGATTATTAATAAGATATATATTCTGAATATACGTAAACATATGCATATATGGCTTCATATATATATATATATATATATATATATATATATATATATATATATATATGCACACACACACACACACACACACACACACACACACACACACACACACACACACACACACACACACACACATACACACACACACGCACGCACGCGTGCACGCACGTGTGTACCCACGACCACATACAAACACACACATACACGCACACATACCTGCACACACACATTTATATATATATATATATATATATATATATATATATATATATATATATATATATATATATAATATGGATATGAGTCAGGCTTATCTTCAGACTTAGTGAGCAGTCAAATAAGAAGGAAGAAATATCGATAGAGGAGTACCAGCTGTTCTATGTCACCTGTTACGATGACGTCATAAGAAACGTGACGTGATACTAGTGACGTCATATGACACAGCAATGACGTCACTAATATCTGAATCTAAACATCGGGATCTAAAGGGAGAGACGAATTTCTCTGGCAAATCTAAACCTACGGTAATTTCGTATTCCACAAAACACAGCACACTTCAGCCCAGGACATTTATGTAAGGTGAGCAGCCTGTACTGGAAAAGTTCATCTGTTTTCGTCATTTATCTTTAATCCATGTACTTTACTTTGGAGGAGAATAAGAGATGCAACACTACGTGCATTATATTTAGCGATAATAGCAAAAATAATTATACATTTCCAAAGCAGGCTACTTCCATCTACGAGGCGGTGACCCAGAATCAACCAGAAAGGTGAGGGGTTCCAACACGCTAGCCGCTAGTGGAGACAAACTTTTCTTTTACCCACGACTCCAAGTTTTAAATTTTAAAGAGAGAGAGAGAGAGACAGAGGGAGGGAAAGGATGCTTCAGCTGACTGCGGCTGTGACCAAAATGGCGGTGATATAAATAAAAAAGTCAAATGATAGAAAAAAGGAGGACTTGGATATCACGCTTCAGTTGGCTGTATTACATTCATTTGGAACAAGTGTTTTTGAAGATGCTGTAGCTCAGAGAGTTCAGGAGGCCCAAGACACACAGACTTGCCCTTCTTCAGCTTCCTGGGCAGGCGAATGTGCAGGAACTGTACAGTAGCAACATAGAAAATGGGTCAGTATCGCCCATCGAGGGGGAGACTCGTTCGTTTGTTTCGAGAAATGATGGGAGTAGAAAAAAAAGGTTCATCCAATATATTAGGCGAGGTAAAAGAGAAACATTGACAAGCAGGGGTTGCACAATATTACTCATATCCTGAAAATAATGAGAAAAAAGTAACATACATCGTAGAAATAACATCAGAGATATGAACATGTTTGCAACAAGGCATTTGCAAATGAATATACAATTAGAAATCCAGAAAATACTACTTATTTGGTAATAGAAGAGTAACAGCATATAGTCTGTCCATATACTTAAGATAGCAATAATGGAATAGAGATATAATTAGAAAAATCTTAGGCATACAAACTTACAATATAAATACAGCAAAAAAGCACATGAAAAAATCATTCCAACGATCGTTTCTTTGTATAACAGAAACAAAGGCATGCAAAAAAAAAAAAAAAAAAATTGTCTACTATGGGTCATCACTGAAACCTGGGTTGTAATATCCTAAGACTTTTTAAAAACATTTTTCTACGATTGCGTTATCCATATCGCCTTTTTCTTTTACGGAGAAAGACTTACACTTGGCAAAATTATATACAACTTTATGGCTAATAGTAAAGATAACAGAAATAATTATGAAGGAAATCCCTGGTTCTTGTACTTAACAATTAACGGAATTCACTTATATACATCTATTCATCTATTTTTTTCTTTTACATTTTATCCCGTGTCCCTTGGTCACTAAATACCGAATATAAAGATATGGACTGAGGACCAACTGTACTCACCCTGATTTGGCTCTTATCTTTATCTTTTTTTAAGTGCCGTATCAGATACTGACACTAGCTCTCACGGTTAATCCAACATTAATTCATTTGTCTTTATTTGTTTGTGACGAATTACGTTAAAGCTGGTGTTATCTTTAAACAAACATCATATAGTGAAATTTCAGTTTTGCGTTTTTATCATATAGTGGAATCTTGTACCAGTTACGGACATTTCTTGATAATAATGGATTAAATAATTGAATTTCTTCATAGAAGCAAAAACGAATGGGAATAAAAATATATATACATATTAATTAGAAATGAAATAAATCAATTTCTTTATAATAAACCAATAAAACAAATCAATACATTTCTTTATAATAAAAAAATAATAAATTTCTTAACAATAACCAAACAAGAAATTAAAGCCAAAGTAAAAAAGTTAAAGTATAAGAATATTACATATCCATATATTTTCACTAATCTCTGCTTGAATTACATGAAATTCTAATTAATTCTTCTTTTTCTCCTTCATTTATCTGTTTATTTTGTTACTTTTCTAGAGATTGACACATATAATTCAGTAAAATATTGATTTGCAAAATGACATCGAAGCAGGCAAATTCACATTCCATTTGAAAAAGAATGGAATACATAAATTGGAGAGTCGAACACAAATAAATACATAGAAGAATGTGCACACACACACACACACACACACACACACACACACACACATATTCATTATGAATAAATGTATACATACACATAAATACACACACATACGCACACAGACACGCACACACACACACACACACACACACACGCACACACACACACACACACGCACACACACACACACACACACACACACACACACACACACACACACACACACACACATATATATATATATATATATATATATATATATATATATATATATATATATATATATATATATATATGCATATATACCCAAACATATATACACACTCATATAGACAAATAACACACGTAATACCTATAAAACATATCTGCAATAACATTAATAATTAAACAATAAACATCTTGGTAATGCATTGTCAATAATCATCTGTTGCAGACAAACCCTAATTAAAAATTAATCACGATGACTGGTCGAATCACCCAACATTCCCTTGTCAATTACAATCTGCAATTTATTTATGGATTGAAATGTATATAATTCACGAGTGCAGTATTCATGACCATTAATTCTCTCTATAATGCCACGATAACTCATTCCCTTGTGTCAATTTTATTAATTAGTATCCATAGGTCTGATTACATATGCACTTTTATCCTTACCAAAAATAATGAAATCAGGTTGATAATTATCATCACCTAGATTATCATGATAGTAATTATAATGTTAATAAACATGGTGATGATTGTAAAACAGGAATGGTAATAATAATAATCATCATAATAACAACAATAATAATATTAATGATAATAATAAAAATAGTGATAATGATTATAATAAAACTATAACGGCAATAATATGATATATAATATAATATAATGTTGTTAATAACAGTAATGATAACTGCAATGATGATGATAATGATAATAGTGTCATCAATAATAGTAATGATAATAACAGTAAGACTGATAATAATAATGATAATAATAATGATGATGATAAATGATAATAATCATAATTATAATAATAATAAGAACAATAATAGATTAAAGATTAATTGAATTCAATTAGAATTATATGAATAAGATTTAATTTTTCTTATATTGCAGAAACGTATATTCGTATTGCAATATTGAATAGATAACTTTATTTTCTTTTTTTCTCCTTAACCAACTTTTTAATAAAATTTTCATTTTTATCTTATTTATTATTATAATTATTTTTTTATTTATCTATTTTTTGATGTCGGTCATATTTTTCACCCCTTTTTCTCCTTCTTTTATCTGTTTTCTTCTTCTTCTTCTTCTGTGTTGTTTTTTCTTCTTCCTTCTTCTTATTATTATCATTATTATTACTATTATCATTATTATTAATCATTATATCTTCTTCTTCTCCTTCCCTTCCTCCTTCTCATTTTTTTTCTTTCTCTTTTCATCCTCCTCCTCCTTTTGTCCTTTTTTCCTCTTCCCTACCATCTTCCTATTCTTCTTCCTCCTCCTCCTCCTTTTCAACCTCATCCTCCTTTTTCACCCGCACTTCCCCCTCCCCCTCTCCTTCTGCTTCCCGCCTCCTTCTCCTCTTCCTCCTCTTCTACTACTCTTCCCCCCCCTCCTCATCATCATCATCCTCTTCTTCCTCTCTTCTTCTTCTTCTTCTTCTTCTTCTTCTTCTTCTTCTTCTTCTTCTTCTTCTTCTTCTTCTTCTTCTTCTTCTTCTTCTTCTTCTTTCTCCTCTTCCTACCTCATTCTCCTCTCCTCCTCCTCCTCCTCCCCCTTATCTTCTACTACTCCTCCCCCTCCTCCTCCTCCTCCTCCTCCCCTTTTTCTTATTCCTCCTCTTCCTCCTCCCCCCTCCTTCTGCTTCCCTTCTCCTCCTTCCCTTCCTCTTCCTCCTCCTCCCTTCCCCTCCTCCACCTCCTCTACCACCACCTCCTCCTCCTCTTCCTCCTCCCTCCTCCTTCCTCCTTCCTCCTTCCTCCTTCCTCCTTCCCCCTCCACCTCCTCCACCCCCTAGCTTAACCCTTCCTCACCCCCCCCTCCTTCCTTTAAAGATAAAAAAAACACGATTCGACATTGGATAAACAACCATAATAATTAAGGAATTTCTTACGTAATTAAGATTTATTACAGGTAATCACCTTCGCTTGGCAGTCTCGGTAATTATGGTCATTTGTGATGATAATTAAAGTATTAATTAAGGGATCCAACTCTTCCTAATTGATATATTAATTTCGAGATATGTTTATAAACAAGTAAATCTTTGCAATGATAATAGCAAAAGATTATTGTTTTGTTTTTGAAAGATAATAAGGGGGATTAAACAAATGATATTGAAATTATTATAATTGTTTTTATAGCGTTATTAGTGGTATTGTTATTAAGGTTATCATTATCATTACTATTACTGTTATCATGGCTTTCGTTATTATCATTATTATTTTTATCATTATCATCATCATCATTATTATTAATAATACTATGATCATAATTATCATCATTATTATCTTTATCATTGATTTTATTTTCACTATTATCATTAGTAGTAGTATCATTATCATCATTATCATTATTACCATCATTATTATTACCATCATTATTATTACCATCATTATCATTAGAAGTATCATTATCATTATCATTATCATTATTATCATCATTATCATCATTACCATTAACATCATTAATATCATTATCAGCATCATCATCTCTGAAGCAGTAGGTCTGTTAATTTATACAAATTTATCTTTTATAAGACAACCGAAGGAATGTAAGAGAGGAAGTAATAAGGAGAGAAGAAAGGAGGGAGAGGGAGAAAGGGAGAAGAAGGAGCTAAAAGAGAAAAAATGAGATGAATGAGAGACGGAAGAGACTTAGAGAGGAAAGGGGGGAGGGGATTAAGGGGAAAGGGAAGGAGATGGAAGACGGGGTCCAGAGAGAAAATGGAATGGAAGAGGGAGGGAAGAGAGAAGAGAGATAAGAGAGCGAAAAAGGTCGGGAAGTGAGAAGAAGGGAGAGGAGGGAAGGGGGGGGGGAGGGTATGAAGTGAAGTGTGACGAGTGAATTTAAGGAAGATCCGGAAGTGAGAAGGGATGGCAGAGAGGAAAATGGATAAATGGAGGAAGAGGGAAAAGAAAACGGGAGAGAGGAAGCGAAGGATAGAAAGAGGAGGATGAAAATTATGAACAGATTTTTATTTATTTATCTATTTATTTTTTATTCTTCCAGAGGTGTGTTTTAGCTCAATTTGGATGCGATCGAATCTTGGTGTTGATTCGGATCATGATTCGGATCCTGTGCTGAATGACTCATCAAGTTATGAACAGATTTTTATTTCCTTTCCTAATTTATTTTTCATTTTTAAAGTTCTTGTTATCTTTGTATTTATTTATATTTTGTATATTTATTTTTATTTTTTTTATTTTTTTCTATTCTTTCTGGTTTGTTTATTCATTTATTTATTTATTATTATTATTATTTTTTTACCAAAGGCGTGTCCGAGCCCAAATTATATGCCATTAACATACTAATAAACTAGAAGCAGCCAGAGAGCGCATACCTCCGCCAAGGCAATAGAAGTCTTATATTCTTATATGCAATATAAGAATCCTCTCTTGAAGAATTACATCAAAATCACCTCTTTTCTCAAGTACACTGATGACGTCCATGCTGAGGAATCTTTAAA
>NC_091568.1:7681216-7696216 GCF_042767895.1 Penaeus vannamei
GACCTGGGCTTCGTGGGGGAGGGGGAGGGGCTTAGGGCTTCATGGGGGAGGAATGGGGAAAGGAACGCCGGGAGTGAGGGCCTGGGCTTCGTGAGGGAGGGGAAGAGGCTTGGGGCTTCATGGGGAAGGGGGAGGAACGCCGGGAGTGAGGACCTGGGCTTCGTGGGGGAGGGGGAGGGGCTTAGGGCTTCATGGGGGAGGAATGGGGAAAGGAACGCCGGGAGTGAGGGCCTGGGCTTCGTGAGGGAGGGGAAGAGGCTTGGGGCTTCATGGGGAAGGGGGAGGAACGCCGGGAGTGAGGACCTGGGCTTCGTGGGGGAGGGGGAGGGGCTTAGGGCTTCATGGGGGAGGAATGGGGAAAGGAACGCCGGGAGTGAGGGCCTGGGCTTCGTGAGGGAGGGGAAGAGGCTTGGGGCTTCATGGGGAAGGGGGAGGAACGCCGGGAGTGAGGACCTGGGCTTCGTGGGGGGAGGGGGAGGGGCTTAGGGCTTCATGGGGGAGGAATGGGGAAAGGAACGCCGGGAGTGAGGGCCTGGGCTTCGTGAGGGAGGGGAAGAGGCTTGGGGCTTCATGGGGAAGGGGGAGGAACGCCGGGAGTGAGGACTTGGGCTTCGTGGGGGAGGGGGAGGGGCTTAGGGCTTCATGGGGGAGGAATGGGGAAAGGAACGCCGGGAGTGAGGGCCTGGGCTTCGTGAGGGAGGGGAAGAGGCTTGGGGCTTCATGGGGAAGGGGGAGGAACGCCGGGAGTGAGGACCTGGGCTTCGTGGGGGAGGGGGAGGGGCTTAGGGCTTCATGGGGGAGGAATGGGGAAAGGAACGCCGGGAGTGAGGGCCTGGGCTTCGTGAGGGAGGGGAAGAGGCTTGGGGCTTCATGGGGAAGGGGGAGGAACGCCGGGAGTGAGGACCTGGGCTTCGTGGGGGAGGGGGAGGGGGAAGGGCTTCATGGGGGAGGAATGGGGAAAGGAACGCCGGGAGTGAGGGCCTGGGCTTCGTGAGGGAGGGGAAGAGGCTTGGGGCTTCATGGGGAAGGGGGGAGGAACGCCGGGAGTGAGGACCTGGGCTTCGTGGGGGAGGGGGAGGGGCTTAGGGCTTCATGGGGGGAGGAATGGGGAAAGGAACGCCGGGAGTGAGGGCCTGGGCTTCGTGAGGGAGGGGAAGAGGCTTGGGGCTTCATGGGAAGGGGGAGGAACGCCGGGAGTGAGGACCTGGGCTTCGTGGGGGAGGGGGAGGGGCTTAGGGCTTCATGGGGGAGGAATGGGGAAAGGAACGCCGGGAGTGAGGGCCTAGGCTTCGTGAGGGAGGGGAAGAGGCTTGGGGCTTCATGGGGAAGGGGGAGGAACGCCGGGAGTGAGGACCTGGGCTTCGTGGGGGAGGGGGAGGGGCTTAGGGCTTCATGGGGGAGGAATGGGGGAAAGGAACGCCGGGAGTGAGGACCTGGGCTTCGTGGGGGAGGGGGAGGGGCTTGGGGCTTCATGGGGGAGGAATGGGGAAAGGAACGCCGGGAGTGAGGACCTGGGCTTCGTGGGGGAGGGGGAGGGGGGAAGGGCTTCATGGGGGAGGAATGGGGAAAGGAACGCCGGGAGTGAGGGCCTGGGCTTCGTGAGGGAGGGGAAGAGGCTTGGGGCTTCATGGGGAAGGGGGAGGAACGCCGGGAGTGAGGACCTGGGCTTCGTGAGGGAGGGGAAGAGGCTTGGGGCTTCATGGGGAAGGGGGAGGAACGCCGGGAGTGAGGACCTGGGCTTCGTGGGGGAGGGGGAGGGGCTTAGGGCTTCATGGGGGAGGAATGGGGAAAGGAACGCCGGGAGTGAGGGCCTGGGCTTCGTGAGGGAGGGGAAGAGGCTTGGGGCTTCATGGGGAAGGGGGAGGAACGCCGGGAGTGAGGACCTGGGCTTCGTGGGGGGAGGGGGAGGGGCTTAGGGCTTCATGGGGGAGGAATGGGGAAAGGAACGCCGGGAGTGAGGGCCTGGGCTTCGTGAGGGAGGGGAAGAGGCTTGGGGCTTCATGGGGAAGGGGGAGGAACGCCGGGAGTGAGGACCTGGGCTTCGTGGGGGAGGGGGAGGGGCTTAGGGCTTCATGGGGGGAGGAATGGGGAAAGGAACGCCGGGAGTGAGGGCCTGGGCTTCGTGAGGGAGGGGAAGAGGCTTGGGGCTTCATGGGGAAGGGGGAGGAACGCCGGGAGTGAGGACCTGGGCTTCGTGGGGGAGGGGGAGGGGCTTAGGGCTTCATGGGGGAGGAATGGGGAAAGGAACGCCGGGAGTGAGGGCCTGGGCTTCGTGAGGGAGGGGAAGAGGCTTGGGGCTTCATGGGGAAGGGGGAGGAACGCCGGGAGTGAGGACTTGGGCTTCGTGGGGGAGGGGGAGGGGCTTAGGGCTTCATGGGGGAGGAATGGGGAAAGGAACGCCGGGAGTGAGGGCCTGGGCTTCGTGAGGGAGGGGAAGAGGCTTGGGGCTTCATGGGGAAGGGGGAGGAACGCCGGGAGTGAGGACCTGGGCTTCGTGGGGGAGGGGGAGGGGCTTAGGGCTTCATGGGGGAGGAATGGGGAAAGGAACGCCGGGAGTGAGGGCCTGGGCTTCGTGAGGGAGGGGAAGAGGCTTGGGGCTTCATGGGGAAGGGGGAGGAACGCCGGGAGTGAGGACCTGGGCTTCGTGGGGGAGGGGGAGGGGCTTAGGGCTTCATGGGGGAGGAATGGGGAAAGGAACGCCGGGAGTGAGGGCCTGGGCTTCGTGAGGGAGGGGAAGAGGCTTGGGGCTTCATGGGGAAGGGGGAGGAACGCCGGGAGTGAGGACCTGGGCTTCGTGGGGGAGGGGGAGGGGCTTAGGGCTTCATGGGGGAGGAATGGGGAAAGGGAACGCCGGGAGTGAGGGCCTGGGCTTCGTGAGGGAGGGGAAGAGGCTTGGGGCTTCATGGGGAAGGGGGAGGAACGCCGGGAGTGAGGACCTGGGCTTCGTGGGGGAGGGGGAGGGGGAAGGGCTTCATGGGGGAGGAATGGGGAAAGGAACGCCGGGAGTGAGGGCCTGGGCTTCGTGAGGGAGGGGAAGAGGCTTGGGGCTTCATGGGGAAGGGGGAGGAACGCCGGGAGTGAGGACCTGGGCTTCGTGGGGGAGGGGGAGGGGCTTAGGGCTTCATGGGGGAGGAATGGGGAAAGGAACGCCGGGAGTGAGGGCCTGGGCTTCGTGAGGGAGGGGAAGAGGCTTGGGGCTTCATGGGGAAGGGGGAGGAACGCCGGGAGTGAGGACCTGGGCTTCGTGGGGGAGGGGGAGGGGGGAAGGGCTTCATGGGGGAGGAATGGGGAAAGGAACGCCGGGAGTGAGGGCCTGGGCTTCGTGAGGGAGGGGAAGAGGCTTGGGGCTTCATGGGGAAGGGGGAGGAACGCCGGGAGTGAGGACCTGGGCTTCGTGGGGGAGGGGGAGGGGGAAGGGCTTCATGGGGGAGGAATGGGGAAAGGAACGCCGGGAGTGAGGACCTGGGCTTCGTGGGGGAGGGGGAGGGGCTTAGGGCTTCATGGGGGAGGAATGGGGAAAGGAACGCCGGGAGTGAGGGCCTGGGCTTCGTGAGGGAGGGGAAGAGGCTTGGGGCTTCATGGGGAAGGGGGAGGAAACGCCGGGGAGTGAGGACCTGGGCTTCGTGGGGGAGGGGGAGGGGGAAGGGCTTCATGGGGGAGGAATGGGGAAAGGAACGCCGGGAGTGAGGGCCTGGGCTTCGTGAGGGAGGGGAAGAGGCTTGGGGCTTCATGGGGAAGGGGGAGGAACGCCGGGAGTGAGGACCTGGGCTTCGTGGGGGGAGGGGGAGGGGGAAGGGCTTCATGGGGGAGGAATGGGGAAAGGAACGCCGGGAGTGAGGGCCTGGGCTTCGTGAGGGAGGGGAAGAGGCTTGGGGCTTCATGGGGAAGGGGGAGGAACGCCGGGAGTGAGGACCTGGGCTTCGTGGGGGAGGGGGAGGGGCTTAGGGCTTCATGGGGGAGGAATGGGGAAAGGAACGCCGGGAGTGAGGGCCTGGGCTTCGTGAGGGAGGGGAAGAGGCTTGGGGCTTCATGGGGAAGGGGGAGGAACGCCGGGAGTGAGGACCTGGGCTTCGTGGGGGAGGGGGAGGGGCTTAGGGCTTCATGGGGGAGGAATGGGGAAAGGAACGCCGGGAGTGAGGGCCTGGGCTTCGTGAGGGAGGGGAAGAGGCTTGGGGTTTCATGGGGAAGGGGGAGGAACGCCGGGAGTGAGGACCTGGGCTTCGTGGGGGAGGGGGAGGGGGAAGGGCTTCATGGGGGAGGAATGGGGAAAGGAACGCCGGGAGTGAGGGCCTGGGCTTCGTGAGGGAGGGGAAGAGGCTTGGGGCTTCATGGGGAAGGGGGAGGAACGCCGGGAGTGAGGACCTGGGCTTCGTGGGGGAGGGGGAGGGGGAAGGGCTTCATGGGGGAGGAATGGGGAAAGGAACGCCGGGAGTGAGGGCCTGGGCTTCGTGGAGGGAGGGGAAGAGGCTTGGGGCTTCATGGGGAAGGGGGAGGAACGCCGGGAGTGAGGACCTGGGCTTCGTGGGGGAGGGGGAGGGGGAAGGGCTTCATGGGGGAGGAATGGGGAAAGGAACGCCGGGAGTGAGGGCCTGGGCTTCGTGAGGGAGGGGAAGAGGCTTGGGGCTTCATGGGGAAGGGGGAGGAACGCCGGGAGTGAGGACCTGGGCTTCGTGGGGGAGGGGGAGGGGGAAGGGCTTCATGGGGGAGGAATGGGGGAAAGGAACGCCGGGAGTGAGGGCCTGGGCTTCGTGAGGGAGGGGAAGAGGCTTGGGGCTTCATGGGGAAGGGGGAGGAACGCCGGGAGTGAGGACCTGGGCTTCGTGGGGGAGGGGGAGGGGGAAGGGCTTCATGGGGGAGGAATGGGGAAAGGAACGCCGGGAGTGAGGGCCTGGGCTTCGTGAGGGAGGGGAAGAGGCTTGGGGTTTCATGGGGAAGGGGGAGGAACGCCGGGAGTGAGGACCTGGGCTTCGTGGGGGAGGGGGAGGGGGAAGGGCTTCATGGGGGAGGAATGGGGAAAGGAACGCCGGGAGTGAGGGCCTGGGCTTCGTGAGGGAGGGGAAGAGGCTTGGGGCTTCATGGGGAAGGGGGAGGAACGCCGGGAGTGAGGACCTGGGCTTCGTGGGGGAGGGGGAGGGGGAAGGGCTTCATGGGGGAGGAATGGGGAAAGGAACGCCGGGAGTGAGGGCCTGGGCTTCGTGAGGGAGGGGAAGAGGCTTGGGGCTTCATGGGGAAGGGGGAGGAACGCCGGGAGTGAGGACCTGGGCTTCGTGGGGGAGGGGGAGGGGCTTAGGGCTTCATGGGGGAGGAATGGGGAAAGGAACGCCGGGAGTGAGGACCTGGGCTTCGTGAGGGAGGGGAAGAGGCTTGGGGCTTCATGGGGAAGGGGGAGGAACGCCGGGAGTGAGGACCTGGGCTTCGTGGGGGAGGGGGAGGGGCTTAGGGCTTCATGGGGGAGGAATGGGGAAAGGAACGCCGGGAGTGAGGGCCTGGGCTTCGTGAGGGAGGGGAAGAGGCTTGGGGCTTCATGGGGAAGGGGGAGGAACGCCGGGAGTGAGGACCTGGGCTTCGTGGGGAGGGGGAGGGGGAAGGGCTTCATGGGGGAGGAATGGGGAAAGGAACGCCGGGAGTGAGGACCTGGGCTTCGTGGGGAGGGGGAGGGGAGGGCTTCATGGGGGAGGAATGGGGAAAGGAACGCCGGGAGTGAGGGCCTGGGCTTCGTGAGGGAGGGGAAGAGGCTTGGGGCTTCATGGGGAAGGGGGAGGAACGCCGGGAGTGAGGACCTGGGCTTCGTGGGGAGGGGGAGGGGAAGGGCTTCATGGGGGAGGAATGGGGAAAGGAACGCCGGGAGTGAGGGCCTGGGCTTCGTGAGGGAGGGGAAGAGGCTTGGGGCTTCATGGGGAAGGGGGGAGGAACGCCGGGAGTGAGGACCTGGGCTTCGTGGGGGAGGGGGAGGGGCTTAGGGCTTCATGGGGGAGGAATGGGGAAAGGAACGCCGGGAGTGAGGGCCTGGGCTTCGTGAGGGAGGGGAAGAGGCTTGGGGTTTCATGGGGAAGGGGGAGGAACGCCGGGAGTGAGGACCTGGGCTTCGTGGGGGAGGGGGAGGGGGAAGGGCTTCATGGGGGAGGAATGGGGAAAGGAACGCCGGGAGTGAGGGCCTGGGCTTCGTGAGGGAGGGGAAGAGGCTTGGGGCTTCATGGGGAAGGGGAGGAACGCCGGGAGTGAGGACCTGGGCTTCGTGGGGGAGGGGGAGGGGGAAGGGCTTCATGGGGGAGGAATGGGGAAAGGAACGCCGGGAGTGAGGGCCTGGGCTTCGTGAGGGAGGGGAAGAGGCTTGGGGCTTCATGGGGAAGGGGGAGGAACGCCGGGAGTGAGGACCTGGGCTTCGTGGGGGAGGGGGAGGGGCTTAGGGCTTCATGGGGGAGGAATGGGGAAAGGAACGCCGGGAGTGAGGGACCTGGGCTTCGTGAGGGAGGGGAAGAGGCTTGGGGCTTCATGGGGAAGGGGGAGGAACGCCGGGAGTGAGGACCTGGGCTTCGTGGGGGAGGGGGAGGGGCTTAGGGCTTCATGGGGGAGGAATGGGGAAAGGAACGCCGGGAGTGAGGGCCTGGGCTTCGTGAGGGAGGGGAAGAGGCTTGGGGCTTCATGGGGAAGGGGGAGGAACGCCGGGAGTGAGGACCTGGGCTTCGTGGGGGAGGGGGAGGGGCTTAGGGGCTTCATGGGGGAGGAATGGGGAAAGGAACGCCGGGAGTGAGGGCCTGGGCTTCGTGAGGGAGGGGAAGAGGCTTGGGGCTTCATGGGGAAGGGGGAGGAACGCCGGGAGTGAGGACCTGGGCTTCGTGGGGGAGGGGGAGGGGCTTAGGGCTTCATGGGGGAGGAATGGGGAAAGGAACGCCGGGAGTGAGGGGCCTGGGCTTCGTGAGGGAGGGGAAGAGGCTTGGGGCTTCATGGGGAAGGGGGAGGAACGCCGGGAGTGAGGACCTGAGGCTTCGTGGGGGAGGGGGAGGGGGCTTAGGGGCTACATGGGGGAGGAATGGGGAAAGGAACGCCGGGAGTGAGGGCCTGGGCTTCGTGAGGGAGGGGAAGAGGCTTGGGGCTTCATGGGGGAGGAACGCCGGGAGTGAGGGCCTGGGGCTTCGTGGGGGAGGGGGAGGGTTTCATGGGGGAGGGGGAGGGGGTCATGGAGGAGGGGGAGGAACGCCGGAAGTGAGGGTCTGGGCTTCGTGAGGGAGGGGGAGGGGGACGGGCTTGGGGCTTCATGGGGGAGGGGCTTGGGGCTTCGTGAGGGAGGGGGAGGGGCTTCATGGGGGAGGAACGCCGGGTGTGAGGGCCTGGGCTTCGTGAGGGAGGGGGAGGGGGACGGGCTTGGGCCTTCATCGGGAGGGGGAGGGGCTTGGGGCTTCGTGAGGGAGGGGTGGTCTGTGAGATATCATGAGGGAGTGTGAGGGCCTTGGGGCTTCGTGAGGGAGGGGGAGGGGCTTGGGGTTGCATGAGGGAGTGTGAGGGCCTTGGGGCTTCGTGAGGGAGGGGGAGGGGCTTGGGGTTTCATAGGGGAAGGTGAGGGGCTTGGGGTTGCATGAGGAAGTGTGTTTTTTTAAGGGTATCATAAAGAGGCGTGAGGTCCTCGTGGTTTCATGAGATAGTGTGAGGACTATGAGGTATCATGAGGAGGTATGAAGGCCTTGTGATATCATGAGAGAGTATGAGGTTTTTGAGGTATCATGAGGAAGTGTCAGGGACTTAAGGTATCACGAGAGAGAGAGCAAAAACTTTGAATTATCATGAGGAGTGTGAGGGAAGTAAAGTAAGAACGAAGGATGAGGCGAGGACGACGAGAAAATGAGGGGCAGAGTGTAAGGAAAGAAGGATAGCGAAGATAATAAGAAACGGGGCAAAGTGAGAGATAATGAGGATAGAGGGAAATGAGGTAAAGATAGTGAGAAATGAGGTGAGGGTAAGAATCTTTGAACATGAGGAGGAAATAGGTATTGTGAAGTAGCCAAAAAAAAAAAAAAATCGATTAAAGAGAAATGTCGGAAAAAATTAGAAAATGAGGGAATTGTAAGAAATGAGGTGACTAAAAGAAGACTACAAAACGATACAGTAAATACCCAAATAACGTGAAAAAAAAGAGAAACGGGAAAATACACAAGTGTTCAGGAAACGAAGGAAATGAGGGAGTGTGAGTGCAGTTTAGAGTAATGAGGGGCTGGGGGGAAGGGGGGGAGTACCCAGCCAATAAATTTACTTGAGTGACTCTCTGCTACATTAGGCTCCACCCAAATGAGTGGGCGGGATGAACTATGAGGGCGAATGAGGAGTGAGAAGGGAGTGCAGAGGAGGTAGAAGGGAGGGGAGTGAGGGGGGGGAGGGATGAGAGTGATAAAGGGAGTGTGAAGTAGGATAGGGTGAAAAGGAACAGTGATGTTGAGTGCAATAAATTAGTAATAAAGATAGTAATACCACTACTACTACTACTAATAATAATAATAATAGTAGTAGCAGCAGCAGCAGCAGAAGTTGTAGTAGTAGTAATAATAATAATAATAATGATAATAATAACAACAACAATAATAATAATGATAAAGTGAACAGCAACAGGGGTAGTGATAAATACAATAACAGCAACAACAATATCTTCAACAACAATAGTTATAACAACAGTATCAACAACTTTCACACTGTAACAACCACACTGCTCCTTCTCTTATAACTGCTTATAACAACAACAATAATCATTCGACTTTCTTCCACACACCATTTAACAGCTTTAATTTATCTCAAAGATACAGATTTACACTAAAATCGCAAATTGATCTAATATTCCACTGTACATATATATCCACGAAGAAAAACAGAAGAAAATGATATAAATCATTTGTGTTTGGCGTAACTAAGCTTATTACTTCGACACTCCATCTTTAATAAACGAGCCATCGTCTCACACACACAAAAAAGAAAAAAAATAAAGAAAAAAACACAAAAAAGGGTAAAATAAACTGGAAACGGTTCCAAAAATGATGAACATAAATCAGAACCGGCAACTCCCACCCACCCCGTTCCCTGGATCCCCCTCAAACCCCGTTATAGCGACACGACACATTTCAAACAGTCGTACAAAAAAGACCGATTCAAAAGCGCTTATCAATAAAGGTCAGACATAACAATAAAATATCTCGAATCCGACCTTAATGACAGCCTGGGATTTGGGTCGGGGAGTACATAACAGTGATAAGTAGATAGAGAGTGGGAGAAGAGAAAGGGGTGCGTGGGATAGAGATGGAGAGAGGGACGGAATACTGTATATATATATGAACACACACACACACAAATACACAAACACACACACACACACACACACACACACACACACACACACACACCCAGAGAGAGAGAGAGAGAGAGAGAGAGAGAGAGAGAGAGAGAGAGAGAGAGAGAGAGAGAGAGAGAGAGAGAGAGAGAGAGAGAGGAGAGAGACAGACAGACAGACAGACAGAAGCAGAGATAGAGACAGAGAAGGGAGAGAGAGAGAGAGAGAAGGGAGAGAGAGAGAGAGAGAAGGGAGAGAGAGAGAGAGAGAGAGAGAGAGAGAGAGAGAGAGAGAGAGAGAGAGAGAGAAGCAGAGACAGAGACAAAGAAGGGGGGAGAGAGAGAGAGAGAGAGAGAGAGAGAGAGAGAGAAGAGAGAGAGAGAGAGAGAGAGAGAGAGAGAGAGAGAGAGAGAGAGAGAGAGAGAGAGAGAGACACAGAGAGAAAGAGACAGAAACAGACAGACAGAAGCAGAGACAGAGACAAAGAAGGGGATAGAGAGAGAGAGAGAGAGAGAGAGAGAGAGAGAGAGAGAGAGACAGAGAGAGAGAGAGAGAGAGAGAGAGAGAGAGAGACGAAAAGAGACTGATGGAGAGACAGACAGAGCTAGATAGACAGAGAGAAAGAGAGACAAAAAGACAGAGACAGAGACAAAAATAGAGAAAGAGATCGGTAGAGAGACAAAGATAGATATAGAAACAGAGATAGATGAACAGACAGATAGGTTGAGAGAGAGAGAGAGAAACATACAAAGCCAGAGATATAGACTGATGGAGAAACAGACAGAGACAGAGATTGACAGAGAGAGAGACACAGGGAGACAGAGACAGAGATAGATAGAGAGAGAAAGAGACAGAGAAAGGCAAGAGTCAGAGAGACAGACAGAGAGAGGGAGAGAGGGAGACGGCAAATAAAAACATCAATAACTACAAGTTTTGATTTATAGAAAGACGGAACAGAGGTAAATTAATAACAAAGAGAGAGACACAGAACAACAAACAAATAGACAGGAACAAAATTCGATAAAGAAAAGAGGGAGACAGAAACTAAAAAGATAAATTAATAAACATAAAAACGTGTAAAAAAAAGAAGAAGAAAGAGACATAGAACGAGAAGAATGTGATAAACAAGACGAAAAGAAGGGAGAAGAAAAACGCAAGGAAAGGGACGTGAGAAAAAATGGAAGGAGAGGAAGATGAACAAGAAGAGGAGAAAATAAGAATAGTGATACGAGGATGACCGGAAAGACAAGGAAAGAGAAAAAGGAAAATAATAAGAAAAAGAGGACGAGGAGAAAGAACAAGACGAAAAAAGAAGAAGAATGAGAAGATACAGAAGAAGAAAAAGAAGAAGAAGAAAAAAAAGAAGAAGAAAGAGAAGAAAAAAGAAAAGGATAAAAATAATACGAATGAAAATGGATAGAAAGAAAAGAATAAGAGAAGATTCAACCAAAAAAAAAGTAAAAAAAAAAAAAAAAAAAAAAAAAAAAAAAAAAAAAGGAATAACAGATAAGCAAAGAAGAAGAGAGACGAGAATAACACCCCAGAAGAAGCCTCAGCGAAGCCTCCCTGAAGCCTCCGTGTGAGTGTTATCGTGCGTGAACAGAAATTCTTGACCGATTAATCCTTTTGTTTCCGGCAAGCAGTGTGTCTTGTTCTTGCGCTTCTCTGCTGGGAGGCCCTGGCTTCTGGCTTTGTGCTTGGCTTTGTGCGTTTGGGGTCTTTTTTCCATTTTTTGAATCTGTTTTTTTTAATCTGTTTTTTTCTTGTTCTTTTTTTTTTCTTCTTCTTCTTCTTCTTCTTTTCTTTTTCTTTTTCTTTTTCTTCTTTTTCTTCTTCTTCTTCTTCTTCTTCTTCTTCTTCTTCTTCATCTTCTTCTTCTTCTTTTCTGTCTTTCTGGTTTTCTGTTTCTGTTTGTCTGTCTGTCTGTCTTTCTCTTTCTTCTTCCCAACGTCTTTAAACTCTCTTCTCTTTCTCTCTTTCTCTTTCTTTCTTTCTTTCTTTCTGTCTCTCTCTCTCTCTCTCTTTTCTCTCTTTTTCTCTCTGTCTCTCTATCTCTCTCATTCCCATCCCCCATCCTACCCACCCTACCTCCTCTCCTACCCTTCCTCCCCTCCCTCCTTCCCTCCTCTCCCCCCCCTTCACTAATTTTTCTTTCATCTTTCACTTCTTTCGATAATTTCTCCGCGGCAGCTTCCAGAAATTCTCATTCCAATGCATCTCATTATCCTCTCATGAGAGAATCACATCTCATTAGGGTTTCGAGCGCCAACGTGAGCCTCCAGAACCTCCCCCTCGAGCGCTGGGGGGTCGAGGACGAGGTCTGGCAAAAGGGGGTGGAGGGTTGGGGGGGGGGAGGGGCTTCGAGCGCTGGGGGTCGAGGACGAGGTCTGGCAATAGGGGGTGGAGGGTTGGGGTGGGGAGGGGCTTCGAGCGCTGGGGGTCGAGGACGAGGTCTGGCAATAGGGGGTGGAGGGTTGGGGTGGGGGAGGGGCTTCGAGCGCTGGGGTCGAGGACGAGGTCTGGCAATAGGGGGTGGAGGGTTGGGGTGGGGAGGGGCTTCGAGCGCTGGGGGTCGAGGACGAGGTCTGGCAATAGGGGGTGGAGGGTTGGGGTGGGGAGGGGCTTCGAGCGCTGGGGGTCGAGGACGAGGTCTGGCAATAGGGGGTGGAGGGTTGGGGTGGGAGGGGCTTCGAGCGCTGGGGGTCGAGGACGAGGTCTGGCAATAGGGGGTGGAGGGTTGGGGAGGGGCTTCGAGTGCTGGGGGGTCGAGGACGAGGTCTGGCAATAGGGGTGGAGGGGTTGGGGTGGGGAGGGGCTTCGAGGGCTGGGGGTCGAGGGCGAGGTCTGGCAATAGGGGTGGAGGGGTTGGGGTGGGGGAGGGGCTTCGAGCGCTGGGGGGTCGAGGACGAGGTCTGGCAATAGGGGGTGGAGGGTTGGGGTGGGGAGGGGCTTCGAGGCGCTGGGGGGTCGAGGACGAGGTCTGGCAATAGGGGGTGGAGGGTTGGGGAGGGGCTTCGAGTGCTGGGGGGTCGAGGACGAGGTCTGGCAATAGGGGGTGGAGGGTTGGGGTGGGGGAGGGCTTCGAGGGCTGGGGGTCGAGGGCGAGGTCTGGCAATAGGGGGTGGAGGGTTGGGGTGGGGGGGGCTGAGCGCTGGGGGTCGAGGACGAGGTCTGGCAATAGGGGTGGAGGGTTGGGGGGGAGGGGCTTCGAGCGCTGGGGGTCGAGGACGAGGTCTGGCAATAGGGGTGGAGGGTTGGGGTGGGGAGGGGCCTCGAGCGGTGGGGGTCGAGGACGAGGTCTGGCAATAGGGGGTGGAGGGTTGGGGTGGGGAGGGGCTTCGAGCGCTGGGGGGTCGAGGACGAGGTCTGGCAATAGGGGGTGGAGGGTTGGGGTGGGGAGGGGCTTCGAGCGCTGGGGGTCGAGGACGAGGTCTGGCAATAGGGGTGGAGGGTTGGGGTGGGGAGGGGCCTCGAGCGCTGGGGGTCGAGGACGAGGTCTGGCAATAGGGGTGGAGGGTTGGGGTGGGGGGCTTCGAGCGCTGGGGGGTCGAGGACGAGGTCTGGAAATGGGGGGTGGAGGGTTGGGGTGGGGAGGGGCTTCGAGCGCTGGGGGTCGAGGACGAGGTCTGGCAATAGGGGGTGGAGGGGTTGGGGTGGGGGGGCTTCGAGTGCTGGGGGGTCGAGGACGAGGTCTGGCAATAGGGGGTGGAAGGTTGGGGTGGGGGGGGCTTCGAGCGCTGGGGGGTCGAGGACGAGGTCTGGCAATAGGGGGTGGGGTTGGGGTGGTGGAGGCGGTTCGAGCGCTGGGGGGTCGAGGACGAGGTCTGGCAATAGGGGGTGGAGGGTTGGGCTGGGGGAGGGGCTTCGAGCGCTGGGGGGTCGAGGACGAGGTCTGGCAATAGGGGGTGGAGGGTTGGGGTGGGGGAGGGGGGTTGGGGGTAGGGGGTCGAGGACGAGGTCTGGCAATAGGGGTGGAGGGTTGGGGTGGGGGAGGGGCTTCGAGCGCTGGGGGGTCGAGGACGAGGTCTGGCAATAGGGGTGGAGGGTTGGGGTGGGGAGGGGCTTCGAGCGCTGGGGGGTCGAGGACGAGGTCTGGCAATAGGGGGTGGGGGTTGGGGTGGGGGGCTTCGAGCGCTGGGGGTCGAGGACGAGGTCTGGCAATAGGGGGTATGGAGGGTTGGGGTGGGGGGGCTTCGAGCGTGGGGGTCGAGGACGAGGTCTGGCAATAGGGGGTGGAGGGTTGGGGTGGGAGGGCTTCGAGCGCTGGGGTCGAGGACGAGGTCTGGCAATAGGGTGGAGGGTTGGGGTGGGGAGGGGCTTCGAGCGCTGGGGGGTCGAGGACGAGGTCTGGCAATAGGGGGTGGGGGTTGGGGTGAGGGAGGGGGTTGGGGGTAGGGGTAAGGGGGGTAGGGTGAAGAAATAGTCTTCAAGAAACTTTGATTGTTTGTTTTGTTTGTGTGTTTGGTTTGTTTGTTTGCTTGTTTGTTGCTTTTGTTGTTTTGTTTGTCAGTTCGTCCTTTCGATTCATTATGCAAATGAGCATCCTAGAATTACTATTTTTTATATTCGTGAATTTGGTTATTCCTGATTTTTTTTTTTTTGTTGTTGATTATCTTTCTTTTTAATCGTGAATTTCACTATCTGTGACGTTGTTTAGTTGTTTGTTATATCTTACTTGATTATTACCTTACATACGTTATCAACAATAAAAAAGAGATGGATATATCGATTTATAAATAGATAGATAGATCGGTGGGTTGATAGGCTGATAGACAGATAGAGAGATGGACAGACAGATAGATCGATATAGATAGTTAGGCAGATAGATAGATAGATAGATAGATAGATAGATTGATAGATTGATAAATAGATAGAGCGAGAGCGAGAGAGAGAGAGAAAGAGGGAGAGAGAGAGAAAGAGGGAGAGAGAGAGAGAGCGAGAGAGAGAGAGAGAGAGAGAGAGAGAGAGAGAGAGAGAGAGAGAGAGAGAGAGAGAGAGAGAGAGAGAGAGAGAGAGAGAGAGAGAGAGAGAGAGAGACAGAAATAGAGAGAGAGAGAGAGAGTGAGAGATAGAGAGAGAGAGAGAGAGAGATAGAGAGAGATAGAGATAGAGATAGATAGATAGATAGATAGAGAGAGAGAGAGAGAGAGAGAGAGAGAGAGAGAGAGAGAGAGAAAGAAAGAGAGAGAAAGAGACAGAGAGAGAGCGAGACAAAGACAGAGAGAGACATACAGACAGACAGAGAACGAGAGAGAGCCAAACAAACAGACAGACAAACAAACAGAAAGAGACCAAAAAGAGGAATCAAAGAAAGGAGGAAAAACGACAAGGAAACAAAAAACTACGAAACATCTTTTACGGCACAACAAAAGAGAGGAGAAGGAGGAGGTGGGAGAAGGGAGGGGGGGTGGGGGGTAAGCAAGTACTTTCCCCCAGCTGCATTTAAGATCTTGATGACGTGGGGGGGGGTCGGGGGGTCGGGGGGGAGGGCGGAGGAAAGGGAAGGAGAGGAGAGAGGAAAGGAATTTTTAGAAGAAAGAGAAAAACAAAGACAAAAATACAACAACAACAAAATACCCTAGATCCAAACAACAATAAAACCAAATTTAAGAGAGAGAAACATACAAACAAAAATGATAAAAACAAAGAAAAATAACAAAAAACAAACAAACCGCAAATTTCCTACCCTTCGT
>NC_091568.1:7701216-7703716 GCF_042767895.1 Penaeus vannamei
GGGAAAGGGAGTGGGGGAAGGAGGGAGGATTGAAGGGAGGGAGGGAGGAGTGAGTGAAGGAGGGAGGGAGGGAAGATGGGAGGGTTGAAGGGAGGGAAGGATGATGAGAGGGTTAAGGATGGGAAGGAAGGAAGGGAAGGAAGGGAGGCAGTGAGGGAGGAATGGTTGAGTGAGTGAGAGAGGGAGGAGCGGGTGAGGAGGAGGAGGGAGGAGGAATGGTTGACGGAGGGAGGAGAGAGTACGAAAGGCTTAGGGATGGAAAGGAGGAAGAGAGGAATAAGAGAGGAGAGAGGGAGGGAGAATGAGAGATTTAAGGATGGGAAGTAGGAACGAGGAGAGGAAGGAAGGAAGGAGGGAGGGAGGGAGGGAGGGAGGGAGTGAGAAAGTGGGACCTGAATCTGTGTTTGAGTTGCGAGTGGAAGAAATGGAGAAAGGGAAGGAGAAAGAGGAATGGGGAAAACAGAAGAGGAAAGAGAGAAAGACGAGAGAGAAGAAGGGATAGAGAGGTGTGAAGAACGACGGAGGGCATCGAAGGAGGGAAATAAAGAAGAGGAGAGGGATATGGGAAGGAAAATAGAAAGATAGAGAGATAAGAGGTTTTTGTGAGGGGATCGAGAGGGGAAGAAGATGAGAGAAGGAGATATGAAAAGATGAGAGGGAGAGAGGGTGAAGAATAAAAAGATAAGACAAATAGATAAACAGAAAAAAAATGTCTGACACTGAATATGAATATGAGAAAGAGGAAAATAAGAAAGAAGAAAGATAAAGAGATGGAAGAGAGGACCGGAAAGAAGGAAAAAGAGGGAAAAGGTGTTTGATCCATACGAACGATGATGACGAAGGGGAGAAGGGGGAGGGGGTAGAGAGGAAGGAGGGAAGGAAAGAAGAGGAAGGGGAAGGGGAAGGGGAAGGGGAGAAGAGGGAAGGGAGGAAGGGAGAAGGGGAAAAAGGGAGGAAGGGGGAAGGGGAAGGGAGGAAGGGGAGGGAAGGAAGGGGGAAGGGGAGAAGGAAGGAAGGGGAGAAGAGGGAGAAGGAGAGAAGAGGGAGAAGAGGGTAAGAAGGGGAGGGAAGAGGGGAGAAGGGAGAAGAGGGGAGGAGAGAGGGAAAGGGAGGGAAGGGGGAAGGGGAGGAAGGGAGGAAGGGGAGAAGAGGGGAATAGAGGGGAAGGGAGGGAAGGGGGAAGGGGAGAAGGAAGGAAGGGAGAAGAGGGGAGAAGGAGAGAAGAGGGGAGAAGAGGGTAAGAAGGGAGGGGGAAGAGGGGAGAAGGGGAGAAGAGGGAGGAGAGGAGGAAGAGGGGAGGGAAGGAAGTGTTGTACCATACAAAAGAGGGAAATGGGGAGGGAAATAAGTAGGAAATAAGTTTGATCCATGTGAATGTGGGCGGCGAGGGGAGAGGAAGGACTTGATATGTACGATGCCTTTGGACTTGTTTAATGGAGAGAGAGAGAGAGAGAGAGAGAGAGAGAGAGAGAGAGAGAGAGAGAGAGAGAGAGAGAGAGAGAGAGAGAGAGAGAGAGAGAGAGAGAGAGAGAGAGAGGAGAGAGAGAGAGAGAGAGAGAGAGAGAGAGAGAGAGAGAGAGAGAGAGAGAGAGAGAGAGAGAGAGAGAGAGAGAGAGAGAGAGAGAGAGAGAGAGAGAGAGAGAGAGAGAGAGAGAGAGAGAGAGAGAGAGAGAGAGAGAGAGAGAGAGAGAGAGGGAGGGAGGGAGGGAGGGAGGGAGGGAGGGAGGGAGAGAGAGAGAGAGAGAGAGAGAGAGAGAGAGAGAGAGAGAGAGAGAGAGAGAGAGAGAGAGAGAGAGAGAGAGAGAGAGAGAGAGAGAGAGAGAGAGAGAGAGAGAGAGAGAGAGAGAGAGAGAGAGAGAGAGAGAGAGAGAGAGAGAGAGAGAGAGAGAGAGAGAGAGAGAGAGAGAGAGAGAAGAGAGAGAGAGAGAGAGAGAGAGAGAGAGAGAGAGAGAGAGAGAGAGAGAGAGAGAGAGGAGAGAGAGGAGAGAGAGAGAGAGAGAGAGAAAGAGAAGAGAGAAAGTGAGGAAGATGGAATGAAAGAGAGGAAAAGGAAGAGAACCATAGAGAAAAGAGAGAGAGAGGGAGAGAAGGGAGGAGAGGGAGGAGAGAGAGGAGGGGTGGAAGAGGGGAAAGTGAGGAAGATGGAGGAGGGAAGAGGAGAGAGAAAGAGGAAGAGGGGGAAGGGAGGAGGGAGGGAGAAGGGAGGGAGGGAGGGAGGAGAGGGGTGAAGGGGGAAGGGAGGGAGGGAGGAGAGAAGGGGGTGGAAGGGGGAGGGAGGAGGGAGGAGAGGAGGGGGGAAGGGTGGATGAGAAGAGAGGGAGGAAGGAAGGGAGGAGAGAAGAGAGGGAGGATGGAAGGGTGGATGCGAGGAATGGTAGAGGAGGGGAGGAACGGAGGGATGGGGAGATGAGGGGTGGAATGGAGGAGTGGAGGGGGGTGGCGGGAGAGGGATATAGTTGGGTAATTTATGATGGTGGCGGAAGTGATGATTAAGAGGATG
>NC_091568.1:7726216-7728716 GCF_042767895.1 Penaeus vannamei
GATAGAGAGATAGATAAATACAAAAATATTTGCTTATCTATAAGTAGCGATAGACAGATATTCAAACAAACAGAATAAAATATACAGACATATAAACAAACAGAACAAAGAAATGTGTAAATAAAATATATATGAACTAGAAGTGCAAAAAACGAAAGAAGGACACAAAAACAAAGAAAGAGAGAGATAGGAAGAAGAGACAACATATTCCCTTTTGTATTAGTGGCCCGTAGAACACAGGACTCGATGCTGGCTTGTGATTGGTCGATTCTCAAGCACGTTCTCTCCCGTTTTCTTTACAATGTATATAGATGGATCAAAGGTTCTATTGAAGTGATTGTAACGTGAACCGTAACTTTGCAAGTAAATATTTGTTGGTATATATGTGTGTGTGCAGAAATATACATTTAAGTGAATAAATCGATAAGTTGACAAATATATATTTATATACGCACGCACACACAGACACGCACACACACACACACATACACACATATATATATGTATGTATGTATGCATCCGCAATACATTTATATACATTCATATTCATATATCACCATATATATATACATACATACATACATACATACATATATATATATATATATATATATATATATATATATATATATATATATATATATATATATGTATATATATATGTATATATGTATATGTATATATATATATATATATATATATATATATATATATATATATATATATATATATATATATATATATATAGAGAGAGAGAGAGAGAGAGAGAGAGAGAGAGTGTGTGTAAGAGAGAGAGAGAGAGAGAGAGAGAGAGAGAGAGAGAAAGATAGAGAAAAAGAAAGAGAAACACACACACACACACACACACACACACACACACACACACACACACACACACACACACACACACACACACACACACATATATATATATATATATATATATATATATATATATATATATATATATATATATATATATTCTATATAGGCAAATAGATAGGGGTTGGTAATAAATAGATGGATAGATATATGCATATAGACACATAAAGATGGAGAGAACCAGTAACCGACAAAATAAGATATAAAAGAGGAAGACCAACTAACAAACTAAGAGAAAAGAAAAAAAGAAAAGTAAAGAGGGCGGGGAGGCAGAGAGAGAGAGAGAGAGAGAGAGAGAGAGAGAGAGAGAGAGAGAGAGAGAGAGAGAGAGAGAGAGAGAGAGAGAGAGAGAGAGAGAGAGAGAGAGAGAGAGAGAACCAGAAAAAAGACATGCAAGCATACACAACCCCTCCTCCCCCCACAAAGAACAAACAAACTGAACTTAAAACCCCCTCCCCCACTTCCAAGACCCCTCCCCCACGATCTGCACACGCAACGGTAACGCAAACCGCCCCCTCCCTTCTCCCCCCTCTCCTTCCCCATCCTTCCCACTCTTTTCTTCTCCATCAACCCCACCCGCCACACTTCTCCTTCACCCCACTCCCCCCCATCCCATCCCCTCTCCACTCCCCTCCCAATCCCCATCCCCCTTGCTTCCCTCCCTCCACCTCCCTCCATCTCCCTCCAATCCCTCCACCCTTCCATACCCTCCATCCCACCTCGACCCCTCCTTTCTCCTCCCCCCAACTCCTCCATCACCACCACCCGCCACCCCCCTACAACCCCCACCCCACCTTCTTCCCTCCCATCCATCCCCCCTTCACCCCCATCCACCCCCCCTCCATCACCCCATCCACACCCTTCCTACCTCCCCCCCAACCCCTCCCTACTCACACACACGACAGCTGCGTGCATGGCCGAGGGATCACACACTCAACATTGCACGAAATCGGGGCAACGACTGGCATCCTGCAAGACTCTCATCAGCCCTCGTTGGCGTCCTCGGTGTGGTTAGGACCTTGGGTGTTTGTGGGTGTGGGTGTGGGTGAGGGTGGGGGTGTGGGGGTGGATGTGGGTGTGGGTGTTTGTGGGGGTGGTTAGGACCTCGGGATGCGCGCTTGGTTCTGGTTGGCTTCGTTTGGTTGTGTGGGTGGGTGTGGGTGTGGGGGTGTGGGTGGATGTGGGTGAGGGTGGGGGTGTGGGGGTGGATGTGGGTGTGGGTGTTTGTGGGGGTGCTTAGGCCCTCGGGATCCGCGCTTGGTTCTGGTTGGCTTCGTTTGGTTGTGTGGGTGGGTGTTTGTGGGGGTGGATGTGGGTGTGGGTGTGGGTGGGTGTGGGTGTGGGGGTGTGGGTGGATGTGGGGGTGGGGGTGTGGGGTGTAGGTGTGGGTGTGGGTGTTTGTGGGGTGGTGGTTAGGACCTCGGGATGCGCGCAGGGTTCTGTTTGGCTTCGTTTGGTTGTGTGGGTGGGGTGTGTGGGTGTGGATGGGTGTGTGTGGGGTGTGGATGGGTGTGGGGGTGGGGGTAGGGGAGGATGTGGGGGGTGGGGGTGGAGGTGGTAAGGTGGGTGTTTAGGTGTTTGTGTGTGTGGGTGTTTGTTTGTTTGTGGGTGTGGGTGT
>NC_091568.1:7736216-7738716 GCF_042767895.1 Penaeus vannamei
TGTGAAGACAAGTGCGAATAGAAGAGAAGTAAATGAAGACGGAGACAAGTGTGAAGACAAGTGCGAATAGAAGACAAGTAGATGAAGACGAAGACAAGTGTGAAGACAAGTGCGAATAGAAGACAAGTAAATGAAGACGAAGACAAGTGCGAATAGAAGACAAGTAAATGAAGACGAAGACAAGTGTGAAGACAAGTGCGAATAGAAGACAAGTAAATGAAGACAAAGACAAGTGCGAAGATCTCGGGTGTTCTTTGGTTCATCGGTCACGTGAGTAAATATTTGTTCGTGTACAAAGGCTTTTGGGTTTATGCGGGTGATCGGAAGGGATGGGGGAGGGAGAGAGGGAGAGGGGGGGAGATAAGGTGGGAGGAAGGAGGGTGGAAGAGGGAGAGATGGGGGGAGAAGGAGGGAGGAAAGAGGGTGGATGAGGGATATAGTGAGAGAGAGGTAGATGAATAGATGGAGAGAGAAAGATAGATAGATAGATAGAGAGGAAGAGAGAGAGAGAGAGAGAGAGAGAGAGAGAGAGAGAGAGAGAGAGAGAGAGAGAGAGAGAGAGAGAGAGAGAGAGAGAGAGAGAGACAGACAGAGACAGAGAGAGAGAGAAAGAGAAAGAGAAAGAGAAAGAGAGAGAGAGAGAGAGAGAGAGAGAGAGAGAGAGAGAGAGAGAGAGAGAGACAAAGAAAGAGAGAGACAGAGAGATAGATAGAGATAGATAGATAGATAGATAGATAGACAGAGACAGACAAACAGACAGAGAGACAGACAGGCAGAGAAAGAAAGAAAATCTCCCCAAAATTACTAAGAAAGCAACGCGAAGAAGACCAGCAAGGTTAACCCCAACCGTCTTTTACATAAGATGAAGTCTACGAGCCAATAGCTATTCGCACAGACGGGAGAATCCACTCGCAAAAATTTTATTGGCCAATAGGAAAAGCGTTAGCATTTGAAAATAATTACGGGCCAATAGGAAGAGAGTATTACCATCGGAGAGACCGCGAGAGCCAATAAAAATCCGTTAAACTGAAGCCAGAACACCTCCAATGGGCAAGTTGGAAGTGCTTAACGGCTTGTTGGCAGATACTTTACATAAGGGAGAACTTTACTTTTAGCAGTGTGATCGTGTTAGAATGGGGTGTATATATATGTGTGTGTGTGTGTGTGTGTAAGTGTGTGTGTGTGTGTTTGTGTGTGTGTGTTTGTGTGTGTGTGTGTGTTTGTGTGTGTGTGTGTTTGTTTGTGTGTGTGTGTGTTTGTGTTTGTGTTCTGTGTGTGTGTGTGTGTGTGTGTAAGTGTGTGTGTGTGTGTTTGTGTGTGTGTGTTTGTGTGTGTGTGTGTGTTTGTGTGTGTGTGTGAGTATAGAGAGAGAAAGTGTGTGTGTGTGTGAGTATAGAGTGTGTGTGTGTTTGTGAGTGCATAGCAATATATGTTTGCGTGTATACATATATACACATATATATGTATATATATAAATATATATAAAGTATGTGTGTGTGTGTGTGTGTGTGTGTGTGTGTGTGTGTGTGTGTGTGTGTGTGTGTGTGTGTGTGTGTGTGTGTGTGTGTGTGTGCATATATGAGTGTATGTATGCAGAATATAACGGGATACGTCGCACTTCTTTCTAAAAGGAAAATTGCACAGTTTCATTGAACTATTCCTACCATTTCGCCATTTTCTCGGCAGAAGAGAAAGCAGTGGTCTTGATATTTCTGCGTGCACGTGTGCGTGTACGTCCCAGTGTGAAGTAATCTTTGCTGCATCAGTGGAATTGCACGTACACACACACACAAATATGTGTGTTTGTGGTGTTTGTTTGTGTGTGTGTGTGTATGTGTGAGAGAGTGTCTGTGTGTTTATATTTATACACATGCATATATGTGTATGTTTGTCCATCTATTTGTATCTATCTATCTATATATATGTATATATATACATTATGAATCTCTCTCTCTCTCTCTCTCTCTCTCTCTCTCTCTCTCTCTCTCTCTCTCTCTCTCTCTCCCTCTCTCTCTCCCTCTCTCTCTCTCTCTCTCTCTCTCTCTCTCTCTCTCTCTCTCTCTCTCTCATTCCCTTCCATCTAACATATGGACCAATCGACCAATATCTCATTCCCCATTTCCTCCTCGTCATCCCTATTACCCTTATTCTCATTCTTCTTCTTTTCCTTCCCCTCTTCCTCTCTTTCTTCTCTTCTAATATTCATCTACGCCCCCTTACCCCCTCCCCCCCTCCCCCCTTGGCCAATACAAACACGAGGGTAATATTTTGGAGATTAATTTCCTGCCTACATGAACATACAGGATATTACATAGGGTCAGTGTAAGTATGAGTGTGTACATCTGTTTAAGTGTGTGTGTGTGAGTGTGTGTGTATGCTTGTGTGTGTGTGTTTGTGTGTGTGTGTGTGTGTGTTTGTGTTTGCGTGTGTGTGTTTGTGTGTGTGTATGCGTGTGTGTGTTTGTGTTTGCGTGTTTGTGTGTGTTTGTGTGTGTGTTTGT
>NC_091568.1:7743716-7746216 GCF_042767895.1 Penaeus vannamei
CATCCCCCTCCCTCACCCCATTCATTTCTCACCCTCACCCCCTCCTTCCCTCCTTCCCCCCACCATCCCCCCTCCCTCACCCCTTCCTTCCACCCCACCCCACCCTCAAAAAAAAAAACAAAAAAACTTTCCAATAAATAACGAAACTCAAGACAAAGCCACGAAGCCAAGAAGACAAGGAGGAGGAAGTGGCGAGAGACAAGAAGAGATAGTGTGATTCTTTCTCTCTTCTGTCTTTCTGTCGTTTTTTTTTTTTTTTTTCTCTCTCCCTCTTTTTTTTTCTTTTTCCTTTTTTAATTCCTTACTCTCTCTTTTTTCGTATTTTTCTGTTTTTCGTATTTATTATTATTATTATCATCATTTTTTACTTATCATTTTTATTTTTTGTACTTTTTAGTTTAATTTGCCTTTTACTTTTTAAAACCTTTTTCTTTTTCTTTTTACTTTTTAAAACCTTTATCTTTTTACTTTTTAAAACATTTTATTTATTTATTTATCTTTTTACTTGTTATAAGTTTATTGTCTAGTGTCAATATTTTATTTGTGTGTTTGTTTTTGTTTCTATCTTCGACCTTTGGGTTTCTCCCTTTTCTATTCTTTACTGTCTTTGTTTCTCTTTCTTACTCATGATTTTCTATTTTCTTTATTATTCCTTTTTGGTTTCTCTTATTTATTCAAGATTTTCACCTCTGTCTCTCTTTTTAACACCTATTTCAATTTCTTTTTCAATTCCCGATTTTTTTTTCTCTCTTTTTCTTTTTCTTTACTCCAATTTTTATTCCTCATTCTTATCCCTGAATTTCTCTTCCTCCTCCTCTCCTCCTCCCATCCCCCTCTCTCTTTCTCCCTCTTCCTTCTCCTCCCTCCTCCTCCCTTTCCTCACTCTCTCTTTTTCTCTACCCCTCTTCTTACCTCTCTCTCTCCCCTCCATTCTTCCCCTCTCCCTCCCTCCCTCCCATCCCTCCTCTTCTCTACCTCTCTCTCTCCTCCCTCCTTCCCTCCCCTCCTCCCTTTCCCACTCCTCCCTCTCCTCCTATCCCCTCTCTCTTTTCCTCCTTCCCTCTCCTTCTCCTCCCTCCTCCCTCCCTCCCCATCTTCCTCTCTTTTCCTCTACCTCTTCTTCCTCCTCCCTCCTCTTCCTTCCCTCCCTCCCTCCTCCTCCCATCCCTCCCATCCTTTCCTCCCCTCTTCTTACCTCTCTCTCTCTCTCTCTTTCCTCCCTCCTCCCTCCCTCCCTTCCCCCTCCCTTCCTCCTTCCTTCTTTCCCTCCCTCCTTCTTACCTCCTCCCTCCCTCCTTCCTCCCTCCCTCCCCTTTCCTCCATCCCTCTCTCTCTTTCTTCCCCCTCGCTCCTTTTCCTCCCTCCTCTTCTTCCCTCCTCCTCCTCTCCCCTCCTCCCTCCCTCCTCCCTCCCTCCTCCCATCCCTCTCCCTTCCCTCCCTCTCCCTCTTCCCTCCCCTCCCTCCCTTCCCTCCCCTCCCTCCCTCCGGTTGCTCTCGCGTGGAACATCGCCAATGACAAATGACCGAGATAAAACAAAGGCTTTCTGCGTGTTTTAATCGAGGCCGTAAATTAGTTATACAGGGGTCTCTCTCTTGCTACGGTTAAGTGTTGTGTTGAGAGGGGAAAAGAGAGGGAGGGTGAGAGAGGGGGGAAGGGGTGGGAAGAAGGGGAGAGAGGGAGAGAGTGGAGAGAGGGAGGGTGAGAGGAGAGAGAGAGTGGGGGGAGGGTGAGAGGAGAGAGAGAGGGGGGAAGCGGTGGGAAGAAGGGGGGAGGGGGAGAGAGGGAGGGAGGGAGGATGAGAGGAGAGAGAGAGAGTGGGAGGAGGGAGGGTGAGAGGAGAGAGAGAGAGGTGGGGGAGGGAGGATGAGAGGAGAGAGAGAGGGAGGGAGGGAGGGAGGGAGAGAGAGAGAGAGAGAGAGAGAGAGAGAGAGAGAGAGAGAGAGAGAGAGAGAGAGAGAGAGAGAGAGAGAGAGAGAGAGAGAGAGAGAGAGAGAGAGAGAGAGAGAGAGAGAGAAAGGGAGGGAGGATGAAGGGGTAGGAAAGGGAGAGAGAGAGGAGTGGGAGGAGGGAGAGGTGAAAGAGAGAAGGAAGGGATGGAAGGAGGAGAGAGAGGGAAGAGATGGGAAGAAGGAGAGAGAGGGAAGGGGATGAAAGGAGAGAGAGGGAAGAGAGGGGAGAGGAGGGTGGGGGAAGAAGGGAGGATGAGGAAGGTAAAAGGATTAATGGAGGGTGAAAGACAGAAGGGAGGCTAAGGGGATAGATGAAAGAAGGAGAGTGAGGGAAGGGATAAGAAAGTATAGGGACGAATAAAAGGGAGAGGGCGGAAGGGAGGAGGATGGAAAGAGTGGAAAGGGAGGGAGGGAGAGAGAGAAGATAAGGGAGAGAGAGGGAGGAGGGGAAGGAGAGTGAGGGAAGGAAAGGAAGTGATAGATAGATTGATAAAGAATAGACAAACAGACAGAAAATAAGAGCACACATAAGAGAGAGAGAGAGAGAGA
>NC_091568.1:7748716-7751216 GCF_042767895.1 Penaeus vannamei
TGTGTGTGTGTGTGTGTGTGTATGTGTGTGTGTGTGTGTGTGTGTATGTGTGTGTGTGTGTGTGTGTATGTGTGTGTGTGTGTGTGTGTATGTGTGTGTGTGTGTGTGTATCAACTACCCCCGCCCCCCATTTCACCATTTGTACACAAACATGGTAAACCTTCGATTTTTTTTACCATCCTCTTAGCTCTACGAGGACGACCTTCACCGCCCACCAAGGAACTCGAGGAAGAAGGAAGGAAGCGCTAAAGAGGGGGCAGTAAGAGGAGAAGAGGGGAGGGAAAGGAGGCCAGGCGTCAACTTCTCCCCACTCCCCTCCCCCCCAACCTAAACCCCTCTTCCCTTACCCTCCCCAACCTAACCCCCTCTTCCCTCACCCCAACCTAACCCCCTCCCCCCCAACCTAAACCCCTCTTCCTCCCTCCCCCAACCTAATCCCCCCTGTTCTCCTCCCCCTTCCCCCTTCTCTTAAAACCCCTCTTCCCTCCCCCTTCCTTAAAACCCCTCTTCCCTTCCCCCCCCTTCCTTAAAACCTATCCGAGCTAAATGATCAACTTCCTTTCAAAACAGATAAGAAATCGTTTTCTTTGCGCCGAGGGACCAGCGTCGAGGAAAATGAAGGGGGGACTTTAAAAAAAAAATATTAATGGAGGCTATTCCTGACCCCCTCTCCGTGTCGAAGCACCGGGAAGAATATAAGTGCTTTTAGGCGTGTTTCTCCGCGCTTCTCGACACCAGAAGAAGCTAAAAAGCCAAGCGGATGATTCGAAATGGATAAAAAAAGAATCTTGAAAATAGATTGTGGATTTTATCGTTGAAGAAGACGAGGAAAAGGAAGAGAAAAAAATGCTGATTCGTCATAGTGGGACGACATATTTGGAATTTCCATTTAAGAGGAGACACAACGATTTTATTATTATTTTTTTAGTGAGAGACGCACTGACTGACAAGTATCTAAATGATTTGTAAGAAAACCTGGTAGATGTAATGGCGGATAAAGGGACATAGGCAGGTAGACTGGAAGAGAATGACAGAGAATATAAAAAAAAGAAAGAAAAAAAAAAATAGGCTAAGAAAAATTAGGCCTTTTTGCATAACACAAACACAGCCACACCTATTCACTATTATTTTTATATTTATCCAATAAATGATGATAATTTTTTCCCTTCGTTAGCAAGTCTTTCTCAAGTTCGTCTATTATATCTGTAGTTTTTTTTAATCTTTATGTTATCGTGTTGTTCTTTCTGACACTTTCTCTTAAGTGTCTCTGATTTTTACCCCTTCTGTTTTTTATTAGTTTTTTTCTCTCTTTTTTTTAGTCTTTCACTCTTCCCCTTTCTTTCAGTTTGAACTGTATGTCCAACATATTTCCATTGCCAAATACTTTTCAGACATTTTTTTTTTCTATTTTTAATTTATTTTTTCCCCCTTTTTCTCTCTCTTTTTATTTTTCTTTCTCGCCCTCCACTTTTCCACCTCTCCTCCCTCTCCTCCTCTTCTCTTCCTACAAATGTTCTCTACCGTTCTCCTCCTCCTTCCCCTTATCTTCCTCCTGTACCTCATCATCCTCATTTTTTTATTATTCTCCTCCTCCTCTTTATTCCCCATTTCCATCCCCCCCACTCCTTCTTCCTTCCTTTCTCCTATTTTCACCAGTTTTCAATCTCCTCCCCTTTATTCCCTTTCCCCCTTTCCTCCTCTTTCCTCCCATACTCTTCTCCTTCTCCCCTCATTCCTTCTTTCCTCCTCTTCCTCCTATTCCCCTTACTCTTCTCCTCTTCCCCTCTTCCTCTCCCCCCCCCCCCCAGTAACCCTGACAATCTCTGCAAGTTTGTCATAGATCTAACATGTTTTTGTTAAGATTTCCAAAATTGGGTTAGCAATGTTTTTCTTTTTTCTCTCTCTCTTGTGCGTTTTCTAGTTACAAAAGGGATAAAGGGGAAAAAATATTGGTCACTAAAGAGATGGAATCAATGAGAGAGGTAGAGAGGGAGAGAGAGAGAGAGAGAGAGAGAGAGAGAGAGAGAGAGAGAGAGAGAGAGAGAGAGAGAGAGAGAGAGAGAGAGAGAGAGATAGAGAGATAGAGAGAGAGAGAGAGAGAGAGAGAGAGAGAGAGAGAGAGAGAGAGAGAGAGAGAGAGAGAGAGAGAGAGAGAGAGAGAGAGAGAGGGGGAGGGAGGGAGGGAGGGAGGGAGGGAGGGAGGGAGGGAGGGAGGGAGGGAGGGAGGGAGGGAGGGAGGGAAGGAGGGAGGAGGGAGGGAAGGAAGGAAGGAAGGAAGGAAGGAAGGAGGAGGAGGGAGGGAGGGAGGGAGGGAGGAGGGAAGGAAGGAAGGGAAGGAAGGAAGGAAGGAGGGAGGGAGGGAGGGAGGAGGGAGGAGGAGGGAAAGAGAAAGAGAGAGAGAAAAAAATGAAAGAAAGAAAGAGACAGACACAGAAAGAGAGAGAGAGAAAGACAGAAAGAGACAGAGACAGAGACAGAGAAGAGAGAAGAAGAGAGAGAG
>NC_091568.1:7756216-7763716 GCF_042767895.1 Penaeus vannamei
TTATTATTATCCTTGCTATTATGATTACCAGTGTTATAATGATAATGGTTATCACTATTATCATTATAATTATCCTTCTTATCATAATTCTTCTTCTTTTTCTTCTCCTTATTTTTATCATTATCATTATCATTATTTTATTTTTCTATTATCATTATCATCATTATCAATATTATTATTGGAAGAAAAACCCACAATGTACAAACTAGATTTATTGATGAAAGTGAGACAACAGTTTCGGAATCGTCCTCGATTCCATCTTCGGGTATTATTATTGTTATCATTGATATTATCATTGCTGTCGTTATTATTTTCATTATTGTTCTTATTTTCATCATTATCACCATAATTAATGTTATCATATTTGTTGTCATTATTATCTTTATTATTACTATTGTTATTATCATTATCAATACAATCTTCAAAAAAGACAAAAAAAAAAAAAATTAACAGAATAAGATTAAAAATATAGAAAATAAAAAAACAAAAAAGATGCTCATTTGACCCCGCGTTTTCCCTCCAAAAAAAAACCCGCCATATTTCATCCCGACTTTTGAATTCCCGCCTTCGAACGCGCGAGAGCCGAGCAGTTCTCTTCGTAAATGTAAATATAATAACGACTTTGGAGCCCATAAATATATCTTGGTAACTTCTTCTCTGTGATATTTCCGATTTCAAAGTAGTTTTGGGCGAGGGGGATGGGGGAGAAGGGGAGAAGGAGAGAAAGATGGGGAGGGGGAGAGATGTAGGTACCGAAACGGACGAGGTAAAGTGACAAAGAGAGTGAGAGCGAGAGAAAAGGGGAAAGGAGAAAGACAGATAGATAGATAGAGGGAGTAAGAAAGGGAGAGAGAGAGAGAGAGAGAAAGAAAGAGAGAGAGAGAGAGAAAGAGAGAGAGAGAGAGAGAGAGAGAGAGAGAGAGAGAGAGAGAGAGAGAGAGAGAGAGAGAGAGAGAGAGAATGACATACAGAAAGACATAGACCCAGAGTATAAAAAACAGCAATCAAAATAATAGGTAGAAAAACAATGAATCTGAGGAAAAGAAAAAAAAGAAAGAATAAAAGAAAGAAAGATGGTTCAAGTGGATTATGTAAATTAACTTTTTTTTTATATATAAGCTCCATTACTTTGGCTCTCTGATGGTGGGGATTGGATGGGGGGGATAGCTAACAAGAGAGAGGAGGAGGAGAGAGGGGGAGGGGGGGGGGGGGGGAGGGGAGGGGGGAGAAAGGGAGAGGGGGCTGAGAGGTGCATGTGCGATCTCCCCCTCACCCCCCCTCCACACCTCCCCACCCCCCCTTCATTCTAGCAGTGATCTATGGAACAATTTTGCTTTTCGTGAGATCTCGGGACTACAGACTTTATAGTCGGGGTGGGGTGGGGGGTGGGGGTAGGGGAGGGAAGGAAATAGATTTGAGTAAGAGAGGGGTAGGGAGGAGTGTGAGGGGGGGGTAAGAGAGGTGGAGAGGAGATGGGTGGGTGTGGAGGGGGGAAGAATGAGGGGAGAAGGAGGGGAGGAAGAAGGTAGAGAGGTGTGGGGAAAGGGTGGGGAGGAGAGGGAGGGGAGAACAAAGAGGTGAGGGGAAGAGGGGGTGAGGGGAGAGGGGAGGGAAAGAGTGGCAGAGGGGAGAGGGAGGGGAAGAGTGGATGAGGGGAGAGGGAGGGAGAGGAGGGGGGGAGCAAAGAGGTGAAGGAAAGAGAGGGCGAGGAGAGAGAGAAAGATGAATGGGAATAAAGAGATAAAGGGGAAAAATGAGGAGAGAGGAAGGGGTGAGGGAGAGCAAAGAGGTGAGGGGAAAAGAAGAAGGGGAAGTTAAGAGGCAAGCGAATTAAGGGAGATTACACGTCTCTCCCCCAAACATTGTGATTAAATTGATCCTCAGACCGAGAAGGGAGAGAGTCGGTAGGGGTAACTATGGAATTTGTCTCCCATAACCATTTACATAATCATTTATCTATTAGTCCCTCCTTTCTCTCCCTCTTTCTCTTGGGTATACATGTGTGTGCCGGTTTAAGGCTCTGTCTATCTGTCTATCTCTCTCTATTTCTTAATTTCTTTCTTGTGTTTTTCTTTATCTCGTTCCTTCTCTCTCTTCCTTTCTTTCTTTCTTTTTTCTTTCTTTCTTTCTTTCTCTCTCTCTCTCTCTCTCTCTCTCTCTCTCTCTCTCTCTCTCTCTCTCTCTCTCTCTCTCTCTCTCTGTTTTATTTCTCGTTTTTTCGTTTTTTGTTCCGTTTTCGGTATATTTCGTTCTCGTTTTTTTTCATTTTTTAAATTTTTGTTCCGTTTTTCGGTATATTTCGTTCTGTTTTTTCTCGTTTTTTGTTTCGTTTTTCGGTATATTTCGTTCTCGATTTTCGCTTTTTGTTTTGTTTTCATTCTCGGTTTTCGTTTGGTCACGCCCCTCCTCAAATTATCCTATTCAAAAAAAAGATACCTCCTTTTTTTCATTTTTTCACTTTCTTATCATTTCACTTATCTTTTTCCACTTTATTTTTTTTCACTCTCTCATTTTTTCTTCGCCTTTAATTGCAATAGCTATAAAGAGTAATATAATAGTAACATTATTAACAACAACCCCCCCCCTTCCTTCATGATCTCCTAAAAAGTTAAAATTTAAAAAATCCGCCAAAAAAGGAAGGGTCGCGAGCACATTAATTTTTTGTATTTTTATTTCATTTGATTTATCGATCTATTTATGTACATATCTAGTTATTCATTAATTGATTTATTCATTATCATTGTTATTATTATTATTATCATTATTATTATTATTATTATTAATATTATCATCATTATTATTATTATTATTATTATTATTATTATTATTATTATTATTATTATTATTATTATTATTATTATTATTATTATTATTATTATTATTATTATCATTATTATTATTGTTATTATCATTACTACTTTTATCATTAATTCATTATCATTATCGTTATCATTATTATTGTTATCATTATCATTATCATATCATTGTTATTATTATTATTATTATTATTATTATTATTATTATTATTATTATTATTATTATTATCATCATTATCATTATTATTATCACTATTACTACTACTATCCTTATCATCATTATTACAAATATCCTATCATCAATATCATTATCATTATTTAACAATAGATGGCGTTTTATGCCAGATTCGCCTTTGGTCGGATGGCACCGGAAAGGAGGGAGGGGGGGAGGGAGGGGAAGGAGGAGGGGAGGGAAGGGAGGGAGAGGGGGAGGGAGGGGAGGGAGAGGGGAGGGAGGGGAGGGATAAGGGGAGGGAGGAAAGGGAGGGAGAGGGAGGAGAGGAAGAGGGGGAGGGAGGAGGAGGGAGAGGGAGGGAGGGGAGGGAGAGGGGAGGGAGAGGGAGAGGGAGAGGGGAGGGAGAGGGGGATGGAGGGAGGAGGGAGGAGAGGGAGATGGAGAGGGAGGGAGGGGAGGTAGAGGGGGGAGAGGGAGGGAGGAGTGAGAGGGGGAGGGGAGGAATGGACAACTGGTGCCTAGTGGCTCAGCTGGGTGGGTGCCAGTGTTAGGGTGCCAGTGTGAGGGTCGCGATGAAATGGAAGGGAAAGAGGAAGTCATTTTTTTCCTTTTGAGGGAGGGAGGGAGGAGGGAGGGAGGGATAGAAGGAGGAGGAGGAAGAGGGGAAGGAGGAGGGAGTTAGGGAGAGAGGAAGGAGCAAGTTAGGGAGGCAGGGAAGTAGGGGTGTTTTTTGAATGAGGGAGGGAGGAGGGCGGGGGAAGGAGGAGGAGGAAGAGGGGAAGGAGGAGGGAGTTAGGGAGAGAGGAAGGGAAGAAGAGAGTAGCAGGGCAGTAGGGGTGTTTTTTGAATGAGGGAGGGAGGGAGGGAGGGAGGGAGGTAGGAAGTAAGGGAAGGAGGGGGGAGGGGCGGACGGACGGAGGGAGGAAGAGAAAGAGGGAGAGTGGACGGGTAACAGGGAAGGAGGACGGGAAAGAGAGAAGGAGGGAGAGAGGAAGGGGGGAGGGAGAAAATGAAGGGTAGAAAAGGGTAGGAAGGGAGACTAAAAACAACAGCAACAAGAAACACGGTAATCATCAGCTGAAAAAAACACCACCAGTACAAAAAAAAGTGACAACAAAACACACCCTCACTCTCACCTCCAACAAACACCCTCACTCTCACCTCCAACAAAACACACCCTCACTCTCACCTCCAACAAAACATACCCTCACTCTCACCTCCAACAAAACACACCCTCACTCTCACCTCCAACAAAACATACCCTCACTCTCCCCTCCAACAAAAAACACCCTCACTCCTCCAACAAAACACACCCTCACTCTCACCTCCAACAAACACCCTCACTCTCACCTCCAACAAAACACACCCTCACTCTCACCTCCAACAAAACATACCCTCACTCTCACCTCCAACAAAACACACCCTCACTCTCACCTCCAACATCACTCACCTCCAACAAAACACACCCTCACCACCTCCAACAAAACGTCTCTCACTACCCTCCAACAAACACACCTCACTTCACTCTCCAACAAACACACCTCACTCTCACCCCTCCAACAAATTCACACACCCTCACTCTCACCTCCAACAAAACACACCCTCACTCTCACCTCCAACAAAACACACCCTCACTCTCACCTCCAACAAAACACACCCTCACTCTCACCTCCAACAAATTACACACCCTCACTCTCACCTCCTCCAACAAACACACACCTCACTCACCTCCAACGAAAACACACCCTCACTCACCTCCAAAATTACACACCCTCACTCTCCTCCAACAAACACACACTCACTCACCCTCCAAAATTACACACCCTCACTCTCCCTCCAACAAAAACACACCCTCACTCTCACCTCCTCCAACAAAACAGATCACCTCACTCTCACCTCCAACAAAATCACACACCCTCACTCTCACCTCCTCCAACAAAACACATGGTCCTCACTCTCTGGTCTCTAATAAATATTGATCTTCACTTCCCACTCACCTTCCAACACCTCTCTCTCCCCCATCCCACCCCTCCCACCAAAAACAGAAAATCAACCATGTTACTCACACAGCTCCGTGATAATCTTCCTTTTAATGAGCTCGATCCCACTCTTCATGTAGGAGTGGACGTTCATGCAGGACCAGTAGAACGTCTTGAGCTTCCACTCGATGCTGTTCACGTCCTGCGGCTCGTCCATCGTGTCCAGCAGCTCGCGCATCTCGGCCAGCGCTGCGGAGGGGAGGTCAGGAGGGGTCAGATGAGGTCAACTTGCTTTAAATGAAGGTGTAGAATATATTTTGAAAGAGAGATAGACAAGTTCAGTTCATCGTGTGCAGCATCTTGCGCACCTCCGCTAGCGCTGCGGATATATTTTGAAAGAGAGAGAGACAAGTTCAGTCCATCGTGTCCAGCAGCTCGCGCATCTCGGCCAGCGCTGCGGAGGGGAGGTCAGGAGGGGTTAGATGAGGTCAAGTTGCTTTAAATGAAGGTGTAGGATATATTTTGAAAGAGAGAGAGACAAGTTCAGTCCATCGTGTCCAGCAGCTCGCGCATCTCGGCCAGCGCTGCGGAGGGGAGGTCAGGAGGGGTTAGATGAGGTCAACTTGCTTTAAATGAGGGGAGGTCAAGGTAGAAGTAGGATTTATTGAGAGAGAGAGAGAGAGAGAGAGAGAGAGAGAGAGAGAGAGAGAGAGAGAGAGAGAGAGAGAGAGAGAGAGAGAGAGAGAGAGAGGGAGAGAGAGAGACAAATTCAGAACATTGTATACTGCAGATCGGGCATCTCCGTCAACTTTGTGGAGAAAAGGTCAGGGTCAAGCGAGGTCAACTTGTTATGAGAACGAGGTCAGGTCATGATAGAGGCAAGATTTATATTGAGAGAGACAAGTTCGGAACACTGTTGACTGCATCTCGCGCATCTTCCTGAAGAAAGGTCAGGGTCAAAAAAGGTCAACTTGCTGTGGGGACGAGGTCATGTAAAGATTTGACCCATATTTACATCGCTTGAAAAAGAAACAGTCACGAGGTTATGCGAGGTCAACTTGGTATGGGAATGAGGTCAAGTCAAGAGAGAAGTTACGTGGCACATGGCAAGGAAGGGTGAAGCGAGGTCAAATTGCCATGGAAACGAGGGCAGGTCAAGACAGAAGCAAGATTGATCAAGCCAGTGACAGTGCCCGCATCTTTCCGCCAGTTCTACGGAAGAAGGTCAATCGAAATCTAAGCGAGGTCAAAATGCTACGGGAACAAGGTCAAGTCAAGATATAAACAATATCCATTTAAAGTGAAACAGATTGCATACACAGTTCCCTTCAGGTCACGCCTCTCCTCCAGCTCTGCAGAAGAGGTCAGCGCAAAGAAGGGTCAAACAAGGTCAAATTTGCAAGGTTTATTCAATTGAGGAAAAAGGTCAAACTAAAAGAAGGGAAGAGAACTTAACCTGGTGTGAAAAAATCGAGAGCATTCGAAAAGAGATAAAAGTTAGACAGAGGGATAATGATAATGATAACAATGATAAAAATTGGTAAAAGTAATGAAGAAGAATATGATGATAATGGTAACGGTAGCAATAATGACAATGTTAATAATAATGATAATGTTATTATAATTAATAATAATAATAGTTATAATAAAAATTAGAATAATTATAATAACAATGCTATCAATATAGCAATATAAATATAGATAATAATGGTACTACTACTACTACTAATACTGCTACTACTAAAAATCATACTGATTATCACTATCATCTTTATTATCATTACTATAATAAGAATAATCTCAACTCCCCCACCCTAACTCCTCCCAGGTACCCCTCCCTCTCTCCCTTACCCTCCCTCCCTCCTTTCTTCCCTTGCCCCTCCCTCCCTTCCTCCTCCCTCCTTCCCTCCCTTCCCTCCCTTCTCCTTCCCCTCCATCCCTCCCTTCCTCCTCCGTCCTTTCCTCTTCCTTCCTCCTCCCTCCTTCCTTCTTTCTTCCTTCCTCCTCCGTCCCTTTCCTCCTCCCTCTCTCCTTCCCTCCCTTCCTCCCTCCTTCCTTCCTCCCTTCCTTCCTTCCTGCCTCCGTCACTCTCTCCATCCATTCTCTCTCCCTCCTTCCTTCCTTCCCTTCCTCCTTCCCTCCCTCCTCCCTCCCTTCCTCCTCCCTCCTTCCCTCCCTCTCCCCCCTTCTTCCCATTCCTCCCTCCCTCCCTCCCCTTCCCCCTGCTCTCCCTTCCTTCCCCTTCCCTCCTTCCTCCCTCCCTTCCCTCCTTTCCCTCTCCTCCTTTTCCCTCCCCATCCATCCTCCTCCTACTCCCTCCTTCCTCCTCCTCCCTCCTTCCCTCCTCCCATCTCCTCCCTCCCTCCCATTTCTCCTCCTCCTTCTTCCCTTTTGATTCCCCCATCCCCCTCCCTCTGAAACAAACAAACAAACAAAAATCCACAGCGACACATCTTAAGGATTCGAACATCTTGACCCTTAAAGACCATTAAGACGACCTCTATCGCCTCCTCTTGCCCCTAAATCACAT
>NC_091568.1:7771216-7778716 GCF_042767895.1 Penaeus vannamei
GAGAGAATGGAAGAAAATAAAAGAGAAAAGAAGAATAGAGAAGAGAAAAGAAGAGAAGAGAAAATGGAAAAATAGAACAGATAAGAGAATAGAAGAAGAAGAAGAAAATAACGAAAGGGGCAAATAGAAGGAATGAATAAATAAAAGGAATGGAGAGAGAAATAAGAGAGCGAATGAGAGATCGAGTAAATGAGCATAATGCATAATAGATAATACATTTATATAATATAAGTAAGCGTAAATATCACCTAACATGGAGGTAAATAGACGAACCTATAAATCGATAGATAATTAAATATTCAAATAAGAAAATGAATGAATAAATAAAAAAATAAACAAAATCAGTATATAATATGTACAAAATCATTTCACTTCTTGTAATCAAACTCAAAATTGAATCACGGAAATATATTTCATCAAAGTTTATCGATCAAATGTACCTAATTAACACAGCTAATTAACTCATCTTCGCCACCTGTTTAAAGGTCAGCCTCGGATGGTTTTGATTTGATGACGTGACGGTGAAGAGAAGAGGAGAGGAGAGAGAAGAAGAAAAGAGAAGACGAGAGGAGAAGGAAAAAGAAAAGAGAAGAAAACACAGACAGAATAGAAGAGAGAGAATGGAAGAAAATAAAAGAGAAAAGAAGAATAGAGAAGAGAAAAGAAGAGAAGAGAAAATGGAAAAATAGAACAGATAAGAGAATAGAAGAAGAAGAAAATAACGAAAGGCAAATAGAAGGAATGAATAAATAAAGGAATGGAGAAATAAGAGAGCGAATGAGAGATCGAGTAAATGAGCATAATGCATAATAGATAATACATTTATATAATATAAGTAAGCGTAAATATCACCTAACATGGAGGTAAATAGACGAACCTATAAATCGATAGATAATTAAATATTCAAATAAGAAAATGAATGAATAAATAAAAAAATAAACAAAATCAGTATATAATATGTACAAAATCATTTCACTTCTTGTAATCAAACTCAAAATTGAATCACGGAAATATATTTCATCAAAGTTTATCGATCAAATGTACCTAATTAACACAGCTAATTAACTCATCTTCGCCACCTGTTTAAAGGTCAGCCTCGGATGGTTTTGATTTGATGACGTGACGGTGACGTGATCACAAAGCGATGACGTAATTATAAAGTCGTGATGACGTCAGCGTAGGGATGGTTGTGGTATTTCGAAATTTTATTTTATTTTATCTTTACTTTTTCTTTCTTTTTCCTCTTCTTTTTCTTTCTTTTTTCTCTTCTTTTTCTTTCTTTTTCCTCTTCTTTTTTCTTTCCTTTTTGTTTATTTTCTTTGTCTTACACGCAATCAGTCACTTTTATTTATTTGTCTGTATTTACGGATGGATGGAAAGATGGATAGATGGATAATTCTATTCCTTATCTTTCACTCTACTTCTTCGTTATATTCTCCATTCCTTCGTTCTCCTTTCCCCTTTTTCCTCCTCTCTTCCTCTCCCTACTACGTTTATCCTTCTTCCCCATCCTCTTATCCTACTCCTTCGCCTTTACCGTTTCTTCTCCAATTTATATATATTTTTATTATTCCAATATTCTATTTATTCCTTTTCTCTTTTCCCTTCACCCCTTCTCTCAATTTTCTTCCAGTTCTCTTTCTTCCTTTCTTTCTCTTCTCCTGGTTTCGCCCACCCTCTTTATCTCCCTCCCCCTCATTCCCTTTTATTTACGCCCCTCCGTCTCTCTTCTCCTTCTTCCCTCTTCGTCATCCTCCTCTCTCTTCTTTTCTCACTCACTTCCCGTTCCAATATTTTCGATGCTCCTTTACCAATCCCCTTTAATCTCTATCTTTCCCCTCTCTTTCTTCTCTCAGCTCCTCCTAACCCCGTTCTCTCCTCACATTCCCCTCTCTCTCTCCTCTCCACCTTCGTTTCTCCTCTTCCTGCTTCTTCTTCCTCATTCCTTTTCCCTCATCTACTCAATCTCCATCCATCCCTCCTTCCATCTTCTTTCCCCTCTCCTTCTCCCCCTCTCTCTCCTCCTTCTACGTTTCCCCTCTCCCTTTCCATCTCCCTCTCCCTTCATCTTTGTCCTTTCCTCCACCCTCCACCTCCGTTTCTCTCCTCTCCATCATTCTCCTCTCTCTCCTCTCCCTCCATCTTCGTTTCCCTCCCTCCATCTTCATTCCCCTCTCCCTCTCCTCCATCTTCGTTTCCTCTCCCTCTCTTCCTCTTCCTGCCTCTCATATTCATTCTCTCCCTCTCCTTCATCATCGTTTCCCCTCTCCCCTCTCTCTCCTCCCTCCATCTTCATCAGCCCCTCACCCTCTCCCTCTCATCTTCATCTTCCTTCCTCTCCCTCCCTTCTCCTCCCTCTCCCTCCATCTCATTCCCCTCTTTCCTTCCTCTCCTCCATTCTTCGTTTTCCTTCTCTCCCTCTCCTCTCCCTCCCATCTTCATTCCCTCTCCCCCTTTCTCCTCTCCTCGCCATCTTCATCTCCCCTCTCCTCCCCTAGCCCTCTCTCCTCCATCTTCATTCCCTCTCCTCCATATCTCTCTCCCTCCCTCCATCATGCTCTCCTCCTCCATCTTTCCCTCTCCCTCCATCTTCGTTTCCTCCTCTCCCTCCTCTCCTCCCTCTCCTCCATCTTCATTTCCCCTTCTCCTCTCCCTCCATCTTCCATCTCCCTCTTCCTCTCCTCCCTCCCTCCATCTTCATTCCCCCTCTCCCTCTCCCTCCATCTTCGTTTCCCCTCTCCCTCTCTCCCTCCCTCCATCTTCATTCCCCCTCTCCCTCTCCCGCCATCTTCATTCCCTCTCCCTTCCTCCATCTTCTCGTTTTCCCCCCTCTCCCTCTCTCTCCCTCCCTCCCTCCCTCTCCCTCTCCCTCTCCTCCCTCTCCCTCCATCTTCCTTCCCTCCCTCTCACCCCCTCCTCCCTCCCTCCCTCTCTCCCCCTCTCCTCCACCCTCCCTCTCCTCCTTCCTCCTCCCACTCTCCTCTCCCTCCCCCTCCTTCTCCCCCTCCCCCTCCATCTTCATCTCCTCTCTCCTCTCTCCCTCCTCCCTCTCTTCCTTCTCCTCTCCTCTCCTTTCCTTTCTTCCTTCCCTCTCTTCTCCTCTCCCTCCTCTCCTCCTCGGGTGCTGATCACAGCGCCAACTCCCCTCGTCAGTCCCCCGATTCTGAATAGCTTTTTGACGAAGTCACGAATCTCCAAAGATGAAATATGTAAATCATCGGGAGAACAATATGTCTGCGATT
Organism: Penaeus vannamei; assembly: GCF_042767895.1. NCBI lineage: Eukaryota > Metazoa > Arthropoda > Malacostraca > Decapoda > Penaeidae > Penaeus > Penaeus vannamei. The sequence continues at coordinate 7,774,459 of NC_091568.1, forward strand.
CTCTCCTTTCTCTCTCTCTCTCTCTCTCTTTCTCTTTCTTCTTCGGTGAGGTGTGTCTGTGTGTTTGTCTCTTGTCTTTGCTTTTCTCTTTCTTCGTTTTTTAAAATTTTTTTTTCGCGGTTTGTTTGGTTCTGTTTGTTTGTCTGTTTTTTTTTCTCTTTCTCTCTGTCTGTCTCTCTCTTTGTCTGTCTGTCTGTCTGCTGTCTGTCTGTTCCATCAGCTCTCTCTCTCCCTCTCCCTCTCCCTCTTCCTCTCCCTCCCTCTTCTCTCTCCCTCTCCCCTCTCTCCCTACCCCCTCTCCTCCCTCTCTCTCCCTTCTCCTCCCTCTTTTTCTTCTATACTTCCTCCTTTCTTCTTCTCCCTCTTTTTTCCTATTTCTTCCTTTCTCTTTCCATCTCTTCTTCGTCCTTCTCACCTCTCTCACTTACTATGATTAATGAGGCATCTTCTCCTCATTTGCTCTGGTTCGTCAGAAAGAAGCTGTAAGGGTGACAGAGTCATTCCTCATGTGTGTGTGTGTGTGGGGAGGGTGCGTGTGTGTGTGTGTGGGGGGGTGCGTGTGTGTGTGTGTGGGGGGTGACGTGTGTGTGTGCGTGTGCGTGTGTGTGCGTGTGTGTGTGTGTGTGTGTGTGTGTGTGTGTGTGTGTGTGTGTGTGTGTGTGTGTGTGTGTGTGGTGTGTGTGTGTGTGTGTGTGAGAGAGAGAGAGAGAGAGAGAGAGAGAGAGAGAAAGTGTGTGTGTGTGTGTGTGTGTGTGTGTACAAGTGTGTGTGTGTGTGTGTGTGTGTGTGTGTGTGTGTGTGTGTGTGTGTGTGTGTGTGTGTGTGTGTGTGTGTGTCGATTCGCATGCGCATACATATATGTGTGTGCGCACAAATATACGTACATACCTAAGACCCAGCCCTTGTGTCTACACCGCCACGCACGCACGCACGCACGCACGCACGCACGCACGAACCTATACCAAACCCCGAAGAAGAGAAGCCAGTGATCACCCAAGTGCACTCCCCCCTCCCCAACTCCCACCCCGCCACCTCCCTAATACCCGCCATCTTCCCCCACCTCCCACCTCCCCTCTCCCAACTCCATCAACTTTTCTTCCCTCTTCCCTTCCCCCCTTCCCTTTCCCCTCCCTACTCCTCCCCCTCTTCCCTCACCTCCCCTCCCCCTGCCCTCTCCCTCCTCTCCCCACCCATCAACTTTTCTTCCCCCTTCCCCTCCCCTTCCCCTCCTCTTCTCCTCCTACCCTCCCCAACCCATCAACTTTTCTTCCCCTAAAGTCGCGGCGCAAGTTGTGAATTACAACCTGGAAATCCACTCGAGTCGTATTTCTTCTCCTGATACGTTGCTTTACGACCAGTCACGTTATGTCAATATTTTTACACTCTGCCTTTGATGTAGGTATGTCCGCCCTCTGCCTCTCCTCCCTTCCTCCTCCTGCCCTCCCTCCCTTCCTCTCCTCTGCCTCCTCCCTCTCCTCCTCTGCCCTCCCTCCCTTCCCCCTCCTCTGCTCCTCCTCCTTTTCCTTCCTGTCTCCTTCCTCCTCTGCTCTCCCTCCCTTTCCCTCCTCCTCTGCCTCTCCCTCCCTCTCTGCCTCCTCCCTTCCCTCCTCCTGTCTCCTCCTCCTGGCCCTCCTCCTCTGCCCTCCCTCCTTTTCCCCTCTCCTCCCTCTGCCGTCCCTCCTCTCCCTCTCTCCTCCCTTCCTCCTGCCTCTCCTCCTTCCCTCCTCCTCTGCCCTCCTCCTCTGCCTCTTCCTCCTGCCCTTCCTTTCTCTCGTGTCCCTCCTGCCCTCCTCCTCCCTTCCTCCCTTTCCTCTGCCCTCCCTCCCTCTTCCTGTCTCCCCTCCTGCCCTCCTCTGTCTCTCCTTCCTGTCTCTCCTCCTCTTCTGCCCTCCTCCCTTCCTCTCTCCTCTGCTCCTCCTCTGTCTCTCTGCCCTCCTCCTCCTCCTCCTCCTCTGCCCTCCTCCTTCCTCCCTCCTCTGCCCTCCCTCCCGCTCCTTCCTCCTGTCTCTCCCTTTTCCTTTAGCCCTCCTCCTGTCCCTCCTTCCCTTCTTCTCCTTCCCTCTGCTCCTCCCTCCTTCCTCCTCTCTGTCTTCCCTCCTCCCTCTCCTTCCTCCCTTTCCTCCTCCTGCCCTCCTCCTCTGTTCCTCCTCCTCCTGTCCTCCTTCCTTCCTTCTGTCTTCTCCTCTGCCCTCTGCCTCCTTCCTCTTCCTTCCTTGCTCCTCCTTCCCCTCTCCTTCCCTCTGTTCCTCCTCCTGCCCTCCTCTCCTCTGCTCCTCCCTCCCTCTTCCTTCCCTCCCAGTTCTTCTTTCTTTTCTTTGTCCTTCTGTTCTCCTCCCTTTTTTCCTTTCCGCCTTTCGCCTTCTGGTTCCTCCTCCACTTCCTGCCCTTCCTCCTGTCTTCCCTCCTCCTTCCTCCTCCTCTGCCTCTCCTCCTCTTCCTCCTCCTCCTGCTCTTCTCCCTCCCTTCCTGCCCTCCTCCTCTGCCCCCTCCTCTGCCCTCTTTCCTCCCTTCCTCCTCTGTCTTCCTCTTTTCCTCCTGTCTCTCCTTTCCTTTCAACTCTCCTCCTGTCTCCTCCTCCCTTCCTCCCTCTCTTGCCCCTCCTCCTGTCCCTCCCTCCTCTGCCCTCCTCCCTTCCCTCCTCCTGTCTCTCCTCCTCCTCTGTCTCTTCCTTCCCTTTCCTTCCTTCTGTCTCTTCCTCTTGTTCCCTCCTCCTGCCCCTTTTTCCTTTCCTTCCTTTTCCCTCCCTTCCTGTCCTCCTTCCTTCCCTTTCCTTTTCCTTCCTTTTGCCTTCCTTCCTCTGCTCTCCCTCCCTTTTTCCCTCCTCCCTTTTCCTGCCCTCCTCCTTCCCCTCCTTTCTTTCTGCCCTTTCCTTCCTTTTCCTCTTCCCTCCTGTTCTTCCTTCCTGCCCTCCTCCTTCCTTCCTTCCTCCCTGTCCTTCCTCCTTCCTTTCCTCTGCCTCCTCCCTTCCCTTCCTCCCTCTCCCTTCCTTTTTTTCGATCCTTCCCGTCCTCTTCCTCCCCGCTTCCTTTCTCCCTCTGCCCTCCTCCCTTCTCCTTCCTCCTGCCTGTCTCTCTCCCTTCCTTTCTTCTTATCTCCCTCCTGTCTCTGCCTCTCCTCCTCCTCTGCCTGCTCTCCCTCCTGGGTTCTTCCTCCTCCCTCCTGCCCTCCTCCTTCCCTCCTCCTGTTCCCTCCTCCCTTCCCCCCTCCTGTCTCTCCTCCCTTCCCTTCCTCCTCTGCTGTTCTCCTCCCTTCCTCCCTTTCCTCCTCCTCTGCCTTCCTCCTTGTCCCTCCTCCTGTCTCTGCTCCTCCCTTCCTCCTTCCCTTCTGTCTCTCCTCCTCCTGTCTTCTCCTTCCTCCTCTTCCTCTTCTCCTCTGCCCTCCTCCCTTCCCTCCCCTCCTGCCCTCCTCCCTTCCTTTCTCTCCTCTGCCTGTCTCTCCTCCTTCCCTCCTTCCCTTGCTTTCTCTTGTCCTTTCCTCCTGCCCCTCCTCCCTTCCCCTCCTCCCTTCTTTGTCCCTTCCTGTCCTCCTTGCCCCTTCTCCTTCCTCCCTCCCTTCCCTCCTCCCTCCGCTCCTGCTCTCCTCACTTTCCCTCCTCCCTTCCTTTCTCTTGTCCTCCTCCTGCCCTCCTCCCTTCCCTCCTCCCTTCCCTCCTCCTCTGCCCTCCTCCCTTCCCTCCTCCTCTGCCCTCCTCCCATCCCTCCTCCTCTGCCCTCCTCCCTTCCCTCCTTCCCTCCTGCCTGCCATCGGGGCGTGAAGGCGGCCGGCGCTTTGTTTGTCTGTCTGTTAGCTGTCTGTCTCCTGTTCTGTCTATTGGTCTGTCTGTCTGTTGTTCTGTCTGTCTGTTGGCTGTCTGTCTCCTGTTCTGTCTATTGGTCTGTCTGTCTGTTGTTCTGTCTATCTGTTGGCTGTCTGTCTATTGGTCTGTCTGTCTGTTGTTCTGTCTGTCTGTCTGCTGTTCTGTCTATTGGTCTGTCTGCTGTCCTATCTGTTAGCTCTTTGTCTGCTGTCCTGTCTGTTAGCTGTCTTTCTGCTGTCCTGTCTGTTATTCTGTTTGTGACATCTTTATACCGTTGGCTGTTGGCTGCCTTTCTCTCCCTATCTCTGTCTATTTGCTGATTTCTCTACCATTCTGTCTCTCTTTCTCTGTCGAACGAGATATTTGTGTTTCCTTCTGTCTCTCTGTATTTGTTTTGCTATCTGTCTGTCTGTTTGTCTTTAGTATCTGTATATCTGTTATCTGTCTGTCTGCTTTATGTCT